>NW_028227344.1:217067-364429 GCF_978045245.1 Mus caroli
TTGTTTATTTATTTATTTATTTATTTATTCATTTATTTATTTATTTATTATTAGATATAAGTACACTGTAGCTGTTCAGACACTCCAGAAGAGGGTGTCAGATTCTGGAGAATCTAAATCCCTCTTATGGTCTGCATATGATGTACATAAACACAGCCTCACATATACTTCTAAAAATTTAAAGAAGGGTGGGGCCACTCTAAAAGCTCAACAATTAACAGCATTGTCTCCTCTTCCAGAGTACCTGGGATCAACTACCAGCAACTATATGGTGGCCCATCTCCAGTTCCAGGGGATCAGACAGACAGACATACAGACAGTGATAAGGATGGCAGGCCTGCCTGGTCTTTTTCTTTCTTATCCTTTTTAAAAAAATATTTATTTATATATTTATTTATGTATTTATTAGATATAAGTACACTGTAGCTGTATTCAGACACTCCAGAAGAGGGTGTCAGATTCTGGAGAATCTAAATCCCTCTTATGGTCTGCATATGATGTACATAAACACAGCCTCACATATACTACTAAAAATTTAACGATGGGTGGGGCCACTGAAATCGCTCAACAATTAAAAGCATTGTCTCCTCTTCCAGAGAACCTGGGATCAACTACCAGCACCTATATGGTGGTCCATCTCCAGTTCCAGGGGATCAGAACGACTGATAGACAGACAGACAGAGATAGGGATGGTAGGCCTGCCTGGTCTTTCTTTTTTTCTTATCCGGTTTAAATAATGTTTATTTATTTATTTATTTATTTATTTATTATATAAGTACACTGTTGCTGTCTTCAGACACTCCAGAAGAGGGTGTCAGATTCTGGAGTATCTAAATCCCTCTTATGGTCTGCATACTATGTACATAAACACAGACTCACATATACTTCTAAAAATTTAAAGATGGGTAGGGCCACTGATAGGGCTCAACAATTAAGAGCATTGTCTCCTCTTCCAGAGAACCTTGGATCAACTACCAGCAACTATATGGTGGCCCATCTCCAGTACCCGGGGATCAGATAGACAGACAGACAGACAGGCAGAGATATGAATGGCAGGCCTGCCTGGTCTTTCTTTCTTTCTTATCCTTTTTAAAAAATGTTTATTTATTTATTTATTTATTTATCTATTTATTAATTAGATATAAGTACACTGTAGCTGTCTTCAGACACTCCAGAAGAGGGTGTCAGATTCTGGAGAATCTAAATCCCTCTTATGGTCTGCATATGATGTACATAAACACAGCCTCACATATACTTATAAATATTTAAAGAAGTGTGGGGCCACTGAAAGGGCTCAACAATTAACCGAATTGTCTCCTCTTCCAGAGAACCTTGGATCAACTACCAGCACTATATGGTGGCCCATCTCCAGTTCCCGGGGATCAGATAGACAGACAGACAGACAGACAGAGATATGGATGGCAGGCCTGCCTGGTCTTTCTTTCTTTCTTATACTTTTTAAAAAATGTTTATTTATTTATTTATTTATTTATCTATTTATTTATTAGATATAAGTACACTGTAGCTGTCTTCAGACACTCCAGAAGAGGGTGTCAGATTCTGGAGAATCTAAATCCCTCTTATGGTCTGCATATGATGTACATAAACACAGCCTCACATATACCTCTAAATATTTAAAGATGGGTGGCGCCACTGAAAGTGCTCAACAATTAACAGCATTGTCTCCTCTTCCAGAGTACCTGGGATCAACTACCAGCAACTATATGGTGGCCCATCTCCAGTTCCAGGGGATCAGACAGACAGAATTCAGACAGTGATAAGGATGGCAGGCCTGCCTGGTCTTGCTTTCTTTCTTATCCTTTTTAAAAAATGTTTATTTATTTATTTATTTATTTATTTATTTATTTATTTATTTATTATATATAAGTACACTGTAGCTGTCTTCAGTCACTCCAGTAGAGGGTGTCAGATTCTGGAGAATCTAAATCCTCTTATAATCTGAATATGATGTACATAAACACAGCCTCACATAAACTTCTAAATATTTAAAGAAGTGTGGGGCCACTGAAAGGGCTCAACAATTAACCGAATTGTCTCCTCTTCCAGAGAACCTTGGATCAACTACCAGCACTATATGGTGGCCCGTCTCCAGTTCCCGGGGATCAGATAGACAGACAGACAGACAGACAGAGATATGGATGGCAGGCCTGCCTGGTCTTTCTTTCTTTCTTATACTTTTTAAAAAATGTTTATTTATTTATTTATTTATTTATCTATTTATTTATTAGATATAAGTACACTGTAGCTGTCTTCAGACACTCCAGAAGAGGGTGTCAGATTCTGGAGAATCTAAATCCCTCTTATGGTCTGCATATGATGGACATAAACACAGCCTCACATATACTTCTAATAATTTAAAGATGTGTGGGGCCACTGAGAGAGCTCAACAATTAACAGCATTGTCTCCTCTTTCAGAGAACCTGGGATAAACTACCAGCACCTTATGGTGGCCCATCTCCAGTTCCAGGGGATCAGACAGACAGACAGACAGAGAGACAGAGATAAGGATGGCAGGCCTGCCTGGTCTTTCTTTATTTCTTATCCTTTTTAAAAAATGTTTATTTATTTATTTATTTATTTATTTATTTATTTATTTATGTATGTATTTATTAGATATAAGTACACTGTAGCTGTCTTCAGACACTCCAGAAGAGGGTGTCAGATTCTGGAGAATCTAAATCCCTCTTATGGTCTGCATATGATGTACATAAACACAGCCTCACATATACTTCTAAATATTTAAAGATGGGTAGGGCCACTGATAGGGCTCAACAATTAACAGCATTGTCTCCTCTTCCAGAGAACCTGGGATCAACTACCAGCACCTTATGGTGTCCCATCTCCAGTTCCAGTGGATCAGACAGACAGACAGACAGACAGAGAGACAGAGATAAGGATGGCAGGCCTGCCTGGTCTTACATTCTTTCTTATCCTTTTTAAAAAATGTTTATTTATTTATTTATTTATTTATTTATTTATTTATTTATTATACATAAGTACACTGTAGCTGTATTCAGTTACTCCAGTAGAAAGTGTCAGATTCTGAAGAATCTAAATCCTCTTATAATCTGAATATGATGTACATAAACACAGCCTCACATAAACTTCTAAATATTTAAAGAAGTGTGGGGCCACTGAAAGGGCTAAACAATTAACCGAATTGTCTCCTCTTCCAGAGAACCTTGGATCAACTACCAGCACTATATGGTGGCCCATATCCAGTTCCTGGGGATCAGATAGACAGACAGACAGACAGACAGAGATATGGATGGCAGGCCTGCCTGGTCTTTCTTTCTTTCTTATACTTTTTAAAAAATGTTTATTTATTTATTTATTTATTTATCTATTTATTTATTAGATATAAGTACACTGTAGCTGTCTTCAGACACTCCAGAAGAGGGTGTCAGATTCTGGAGAATCTAAATCCCTCTTATGGTCTGCATATGATGTACATAAACACAGCCTCACATATACCTCTAAATATTTAAAGATGGGTGGCGCCACTGAAAGGGCTCAACAATTAACAGCATTGTCTCCTCTTCCAGAGTACCTGGGATCAACTACCAGCAACTATATGGTGGCCCATCTCCAGTTCCAGGGGATCAGACAGACAGACATACAGACAGTGATAAGGATGGCAGGCCTGCCTGGTCTTTTTCTTTCTTATCCTTTTTAAAAAAATATTTATTTATATATTTATTTATGTATTTTTTAGATATAAGTACACTGTAGCTGTATTCAGACACTCCAGAAGAGGGTGTCAGATTCTGGAGAATCTAAATCCCTCTTATGGTCTGCATATGATGTACATAAACACAGCCTCACATATACTACTAAAAATTTAACGATGGGTGGGGCCACTGAAATCGCTCAACAATTAAAAGCATTGTCTCCTCTTCCAGAGAACCTGGGATCAACTACCAGCACCTATATGGTGGTCCATCTCCAGTTCCAGGGGATCAGAACGACTGATAGACAGACAGACAGAGATAGGGATGGTAGGCCTGCCTGGTCTTTCTTTTTTTCTTATCCGGTTTAAATAATGTTTATTTATTTATTTATTTATTTATTTATTATATAAGTACACTGTTGCTGTCTTCAGACACTCCAGAAGAGGGTGTCAGATTCTGGAGTATCTAAATCCCTCTTATGGTCTGCATACTATGTACATAAACACAGACTCACATATACTTCTAAAAATTTAAAGATGGGTAGGGCCACTGATAGGGCTCAACAATTAAGAGCATTGTCTCCTCTTCCAGAGAACCTTGGATCAACTACCAGCAACTATATGGTGGCCCATCTCCAGTACCCGGGGATCAGATAGACAGACAGACAGACAGGCAGAGATATGAATGGCAGGCCTGCCTGGTCTTTCTTTCTTTCTTATCCTTTTTAAAAAATGTTTATTTATTTATTTATTTATTTATCTATTTATTAATTAGATATAAGTACACTGTAGCTGTCTTCAGACACTCCAGAAGAGGGTGTCAGATTCTGGAGAATCTAAATCCCTCTTATGGTCTGCATATGATGTACATAAACACAGCCTCACATATACTTATAAATATTTAAAGAAGTGTGGGGCCACTGAAAGGGCTCAACAATTAACCGAATTGTCTCCTCTTCCAGAGAACCTTGGATCAACTACCAGCACTATATGGTGGCCCATCTCCAGTTCCCGGGGATCAGATAGACAGACAGACAGACAGACAGAGATATGGATGGCAGGCCTGCCTGGTCTTTCTTTCTTTCTTATACTTTTTAAAAAATGTTTATTTATTTATTTATTTATTTATCTATTTATTTATTAGATATAAGTACACTGTAGCTGTCTTCAGACACTCCAGAAGATGGTGTCAGATTCTGGAGAATCTAAATCCCTCTTATGGTCTGCATATGATGTACATAAACACAGCCTCACATATACCTCTAAATATTTAAAGATGGGTGGCGCCACTGAAAGTGCTCAACAATTAACAGCATTGTCTCCTCTTCCAGAGTACCTGGGATCAACTACCAGCAACTATATGGTGGCCCATCTCCAGTTCCAGGGGATCAGACAGACAGAATTCAGACAGTGATAAGGATGGCAGGCCTGCCTGGTCTTGCTTTCTTTCTTATCCTTTTTAAAAAATGTTTATTTATTTATTTATTTATTTATTTATTTATTTATTTATTTATTATATATAAGTACACTGTAGCTGTCTTCAGTCACTCCAGTAGAGGGTGTCAGATTCTGGAGAATCTAAATCCTCTTATAATCTGAATATGATGTACATAAACACAGCCTCACATAAACTTCTAAATATTTAAAGAAGTGTGGGGCCACTGAAAGGGCTCAACAATTAACCGAATTGTCTCCTCTTCCAGAGAACCTTGGATCAACTACCAGCACTATATGGTGGCCCGTCTCCAGTTCCCGGGGATCAGATAGAAAGACAGACAGACAGACAGAGATATGGATGGCAGGCCTGCCTGGTCTTTCTTTCTTTCTTATACTTTTTAAAAAATGTTTATTTATTTATTTATTTATTTATCTATTTATTTATTAGATATAAGTACACTGTAGCTGTCTTCAGACACTCCAGAAGAGGGTGTCAGATTCTGGAGAATCTAAATCCCTCTTATGGTCTGCATATGATGGACATAAACACAGCCTCACATATACTTCTAATAATTTAAAGATGTGTGGGGCCACTGAGAGAGCTCAACAATTAACAGCATTGTCTCCTCTTTCAGAGAACCTGGGATAAACTACCAGCACCTTATGGTGGCCCATCTCCAGTTCCAGGGGATCAGACAGACAGACAGACAGAGAGACAGAGATAAGGATGGCAGGCCTGCCTGGTCTTTCTTTATTTCTTATACTTTTTAAAAAATGTTTATTTATTTATTTATTTATTTATTTATTTATTTATTTATTTATGTATTTATTAGATATAAGTACACTGTAGCTGTCTTCAGACACTCCAGAAGAGGGTGTCAGATTCTGGAGAATCTAAATCCCTCTTATGGTCTGCATATGATGTACATAAACACAGCCTCACATATACTTCTAAATATTTAAAGATGGGTAGGGCCACTGATAGGGCTCAACAATTAACAGCATTGTCTCCTCTTCCAGAGAACCTGGGATCAACTACCAGCACCTTATGGTGTCCCATCTCCAGTTCCAGTGGATCAGACAGACAGACAGACAGACAGAGAGACAGAGATAAGGATGGCAGGCCTGCCTGGTCTTACATTCTTTCTTATCCTTTTTAAAAAATGTTTATTTATTTATTTATTTATTTATTTATTTATTTATTTATTTATTATACATAAGTACACTGTAGCTGTATTCAGTTACTCCAGTAGAAAGTGTCAGATTCTGAAGAATCTAAATCCTCTTATAATCTGAATATGATGTACATAAACACAGCCTCACATAAACTTCTAAATATTTAAAGAAGTGTGGGGCCACTGAAAGGGCTAAACAATTAACCGAATTGTCTCCTCTTCCAGAGAACCTTGGATCAACTACCAGCACTATATGGTGGCCCATATCCAGTTCCTGGGGATCAGATAGACAGACAGACAGACAGACAGAGATATGGATGGCAGGCCTGCCTGGTCTTTCTTTCTTTCTTATACTTTTTAAAAAATGTTTATTTATTTATTTATTTATTTATCTATTTATTTATTAGATATAAGTACACTGTAGCTGTCTTCAGACACTCCAGAAGAGGGTGTCAGATTCTGGAGAATCTAAATCCCTCTTATGGTCTGCATATGATGTACATAAACACAGCCTCACATATACCTCTAAATATTTAAAGATGGGTGGCGCCACTGAAAGGGCTCAACAATTAACAGCATTGTCTCCTCTTCCAGAGTACCTGGGATCAACTACCAGCAACTATATGGTGGCCCATCTCGATTTCCAGGGGATCACACAGACAGACATACAGACAGTGATAAGGTTGGCAGGCCTGCCTGGTCTTTCTTTCTTTCTTATCCTTTTTAAAAAAAATGTTTATTTATATATTTTTTCATGTATTTATTAGATATAAGTACACTGTAGCTGTCTTCAGACACTCCAGAAGAAGGTGTCAGATTCTGGAGAATCTAAATCCCTCTTATGGTCTGCATATGATGTACATAAACACAGCCTCACATATACCTCTAAATATTTAAAGATGGGTGGCGCCACTGAAAGGGCTCAACAATTAACAGCATTGTCTCCTCTTCCAGAGTACCTGGGATCAACTACCAGCAACTATATGGTGGCCCATCTCCAGTTCCAGGGGATCAGACAGACAGACATACAGACAGTGAAAAGGATGGCAGGCCTGCCTGGTGTTTCTTTCTTTCTTATCCTTTTTTAAAAAATGTTTATTTATATATTTATATATGTATTTATTAGATATAAGTACACTGTAGCTTTCTTCAGACACTCCAGAAGAGGGTGTCAGATTCTGGAGAATCTAAATCCCTCTTATGGTCTGCATATGATGTACATAAACACAGCCTCACATATACTTCTAAAAATTTAAAGATGTGTGGGGCCACTGAGAGGGCTCAACAATTAACAGCATTGTCTCCTCTTTCAGAGAACCTGGGAAAAAATACCAGCACCTTATGGTGGCCCATCTCCAGTTCCAGTGGATCAGACAGACAGACAGACAGAGAGACAAAGATAAGGATGGCAGGCCTGCCTGGTCTTTCTTTATTTCTTATACTTTTTAAAAAATGTTTATTTATTTATTTATTTATTTATTTATTTATTTATTTATTTATTTATGTATTTATTAGATATAAGTACACTGTAGCTGTCTTCAGACACTCCAGAAGAGGGTGTCAGATTCTGGAGAATCTAAATCCCTCTTATGGTCTGCATATGATGTACATAAACACAGCCTCACATATACTTCTAAATATTTAAAGATGGGTAGGGCCACTGATAGGGCTCAACAATTAACAGCCTTGTCCTCTCTTCCAGAGAACCTGGGATCAACTACCAGCAACTTTATGGTAGCCCAACTCCAGTTCCAGGGGATCAGACAGACAGACAGACAGACAGAGATAAGGATGGCAGGCCTGGCTGGTCTTACTTTCTTTCTTATCCTTTTTAAAAAATGTTTATTTATTTATTTATTTATTTATTTATTTATTTATTTATTTATTATATATAAGTACACTGTAGCTGTCTTCAGACACTCCAGTAGAGGGTGTCAGATTCTGGAGAATCTAAATCCTCTTATAATCTGAATATGATGTACATAAACACAGCCTCACATAAACTTCTAAATATTTAAAGAAGTGTGGGGCCACTGAAAGGGCTCAACAATTAACCGAATTGTCTCCTCTTCCAGAGAACCTTGGATCAACTACCAGCACTATATGGTGGCCCATCTCCAGTTCCCGGGATCAGATAGACAGACAGACAGACAGACAGAGATATGGATGGCAGGCCTGCCTGGTCTTTCTTTCTTTCTTATACTTTTTAAAAAATGTTTATTTATTTATTTATTTATTTATCTATTTATTTATTAGATATAAGTACACTGTAGCTGTCTTCAGACACTCCAGAAGAGGGTGTCAGATTCTGGAGAATCTAAATCCCTCTTATGGTCTGCATATGATGTACATAAACACAGCCTCACATATACCTCTAAATATTTAAAGATGGGTGGCGCCACTGAAAGGGCTCAACAATTAACAGCATTGTCTCCTCTTGCAGAGTACCTGGGATCAACTACCAGCAACTATATGGTGGCCCATCTCCAGTTCCAGGGGATCAGACAGACAGACATACAGACAGTGATAAGGATGGCAGGCCTGCCTGGTCTTTCTTTCTTTCTTATCTTTTTAAAAAAATGTTTATTTATATATTTATTCATGTATTTATTAGATATAAGTACACTGTAGCTGTCTTCAGACACTCCAGAAGAGGGTGTCA
The DNA here is from genome assembly GCF_978045245.1 of Mus caroli. Taxonomy (NCBI): domain Eukaryota; kingdom Metazoa; phylum Chordata; class Mammalia; order Rodentia; family Muridae; genus Mus; species Mus caroli. Next base: position 226,033 of record NW_028227344.1, read on the forward strand.
GATTGTGGAGAATCTAAATCCCTCTTATGGTCTTCATATGATGTACATAAACACAGCCTCACATATACTTCAAAAAATTTAAATATGTGTGGGGCCACTGAGAGGGTTCAACAATTAACAGCATTGTCTCCTCTTTCAGAGAACCTGGGATAAACTACCAGCACCTTATGGTGGCCCATCTCCAGTTCCAAGGGATCAGACAGACAGACAGACAGACTGACAAAGATAAGGATGGAGGCCTGCCTGGTCTTTCTTTCTTTCTTATACTTTTAAGAAATGTTTATTAATTTAAGTATGTATTTATTAGATTTAAGTACAAGGTAGCTGTCTTCAGACACTCTAAAAGAGGGTGTCATCTTCTGGAGTATCTAAATCCCTCTTATGGTCTGCATATGATGTACATAAACACAGCCTCACATATATTTCTAAAAATTTAAAGATGGGTGGGCCCACTGAAAGGGCTCAACAATTAACAGCATTGTCTCTTCTTCCAGAGAACGTGGGATCAACTACCAGCAACTATATGGTGGCCCATCTCAAGTTCCAGGGGATAAGACAGACAGACAGACAGACAGAGATAAGGATGGCAGCCCTGCCTGATTTTTCTTTCTTTCTTATCCTTTTTAAAAAAATGTTTATTAATTAATTTATTTATTTATTCATTTATTCATTTATTTATTTATTTATTTATTTATGTATTTATTAGATGTAAGTACACTGTAGCTGTCTTCAGACTCTCCAGAAGAGGGTGTAAGATTCTGGAGAATCAATATCCCTCATATGGTCTGCATATGATGTACATGAACACAGCCTCACATATACTTCTAAAAATTTAAAGATGGGTGGGGCCACTGAAAGGGCTCAACAATTAACAGCATTGTCTCCTCTTCCAGAGAACCTGGGATCAACTACCAGCAACTATATGGTGGCCCATCTCCACTTTCAGGGTATCTGCCAGATAGACACACAGACAGACAGACAGACAAGGTGGCAGGCCTGCCTGGTCTTTCTTTCTTTCTTATTCTTTTTAAAAAATGTTTATTTATTTATTTATGCATTTATTAGATATAAGTACAATGTAGCTGTCTTCAGTCACTCCAGAAGAGGGTGTCAGATTCTGGAGAATCTATATCCCTCTTATGGTCTGCATATGATGTACATAAACACAGCCTCACATTTACTTCTAAAAATTTAAAGATGTGTGGGGCCAATGAAAGGGATCAACAATTAACAGCATTGTCTCCTCTTATAGAGAACATGGGATCAACTACCAGCAACTATATGGTGGCCCATCTCCAGTTCCAGGGGATCAGACAGACAGACAGACAGACAGATAGAGTTAAGAATGGCAGGCCTACCTGGTCTTTCATTCTTTCTTATCCTTTTTAAAAAAATGTTTATTAATTTAAGTATGTATTTATTAGATGTAAGTACACTATAGCTGTCTTCAAACACTCCCGAAGAGGGTGTCAGATTCTGGAGAATCTATATCCCTCTTATGGTCTGCATATGATGTACATGAACACAGCCTCACATATACTTCTAAAAATTTAAGATGGGTGGGGCCACTGAAAGGGCTCAACAATTAACAGCACTGACTCCTCTTCCAGAGAACCTGGGATCAACTACCAGCAATTATATGGTGGCCCACCTCCAGTTCCAGGGGATCAGACAGACAGACAGACAGACAAACAAGGATGGCAGGCCTGCCTTGTCTCTCTTTCTTTATTATCCTTTTTAAAAAATGTTTATTTGTTTATTTATGAATTTATTAGATATAAGTACACTGTAGCTGTCTTCAGACACTCTAGAAGAGTGTGTCATCTTCTGGAGAATCTAAATCCCTCTTATGGTCTGCATATGATGTACATAAACACAGCTACACATATACTTCTAAAAATTTAAAGATGGGTGGGGCCACTGAAAGGGCTCAACAATTAACAGCATTGTCTCCTCTTCCAGAGGACCTGGGATCAACTACCAGCAACTATATTTTGGCCCATCTCCAGTTCCAGGGGATCAGACAGACATACAGACAGACAGACAGACAAGGATTGCAGGCCTGCCTGGTTTTTCTTTCTTTCTTATACATTTTAAAAATGTTTATTTATTTATATATGTATTTCTTAAATATAAGTACACTGTAGCTTTCTTTAGACACTCCAGAGGAGGGTGTCAGATTCTGGAGAATCTAAATCCCTCTTATGGTCTGCATATGATGTACATAAACACAGCCTCACATATACTTCTAAAAATTTAAAGAAGGGTGGGGCCACTCTAAAAGCTCAACAATTAACAGCATTGTCTCCTCTTCCAGAGTACCTGGGATCAACTACCAGCAACTATATGGTGGCCCATCTCCAGTTCCAGGGGATCAGACAGACAGACATACAGACAGTGAAAAGGATGGCAGGCCTGCCTGGTCTTTCTTTGTTTCTTATCCTTTTTAAAAAAATGTTTATTTATATATTTATTTATGTATTTATTAGATATAAGTACACTGTAGCTGTCTTCAGACACTCCAGAAGAGGGTGTCAGATTCTGGAGAATCTAAATCCCTATTAAGGTCTGCATATGATGTACATAAACACAGCCTCACATATACTACTAAAAATGTAACGATGGGTGGGGCCACTGAAAGTGCTCAACAATTAACAGCATTGTCTCCTCTTCCAGAGGTCCTGGGATCAACTACCAGCACCTATATGGTGGCCCATCACTAGTTCCAGGGGATTAGAACGACAGACAGAGAGACAGACAGAGATAAGGATGGTAGGCCTGCCTGGTCTTTCTTTTTTTCTTATCCGGTTTAAATAATGTTTATTTATTTATTTATTTATTTATTTATGTATTTATTAGATATAAGTACACTGTAGCTGTCTTCAGACACTCCAGAAGAGGGTGTCAGATTCTGATGAATCTAAATCCCTCTTCTGGTCTGCATATGATGTACATAAGCACAGCCTCACATACACTTCTAAAAATTTAAAGATGGGTAGGGCCACTGATAGGGCTCAACAATTAACAGCATTGTCTCCTCTTCCAGAGATCCTGGGATCAACTACCAGCAACTATATGGTAGCCCATCTCCAGTTCCAGGGGATCAGACAGACAGACAGACAGACAGAGGTAAGGATGGCAGGCCTGCCTGGTCTTACTTTCTTTCTTATCCCTTTTAAAAAATGTTTATTTATTTATTTATTTATTTATTTATTTATTTATTTATTTATTTATTATATATAAGTACACTGTAGCTGTCTTCAGACACTCCAGTAGAGGGTGTCAGATTCTGGAGAATCTAAATCCTCTTATAATCTGAATATGATGTACATAAACACAGCTCACATATACTTCTAAATATTTAAAGAAGTGTGGGGCCACTGAAAAAGCTCAACAATTAAGAGCATTGTCTCCTCTTCCAGAGAACCTTGGATCAACTACCAGCAACTATATGGTGGCCCATCTCCAGTTCCAGGGGATCAGACAGACAGACAGACAGAGATAAGGATGGCAGGCCTGCCTGGTCTTACTTTCTTTCTTATCCTTTTTAAAAAAATGTTTATTTATTTATTTATTTATTTATTTATTACATATAAGTACACTGTAGCTGTCTTCAGACACTCCAGTAGAGGGTGTCAGATTCTGGAGAATCTAAATCCTCTTATAATTTGAATATGATGTACATAAACACAGCCTCACATATACTTCTAAATATTTAAAGAAGTGTGCGGCCACTGAAAGGGCTCAACAATTAAGAGCATTTTCTCCTCTTCCAGAGAACCTTGGATCAACTACCAGCAACTATATGGTGGCCCATCTCCAGTTCCCGGGGATCTGATAGACAGACAGACAGACAGGCAGAGATATGGATGGCAGGCCTGCCTGGTCTTTCTTTCTTATCCTTTTAAAAAAATGTTTATTTATTTATTTATTTATTTATTTAGTAGATATAAGTACACTGTAGCTTTTCAGACACTACAGAAGAGCGTGTCAGATTCTGGAGAATCTAAATCCCTCTTATGGTCTGCATATGATGTACATAAACACAGCCTCACATATACTTCTAAAAATTTAAAGAAGGGTGGGGCCACTCTAAAAGCTCAACAATTAACAGCATTGTCTCCTCTTCCAGAGTACCTGGGATCAACTACCAGCAACTATATTGTGGCCCATCTCCAGTTCCAGGGGATCAGACAGACAGACATACAGACAGTGCTAAGGATGGCAGGCCTGCCTGGTCTTTCTTTCTTTCTTATCCTTTTTAAAAAAATGTTTATTTATATATTTATTTATGTATTTATTAGATATAAGTACACTGTAGCTGTCTTCAGACACTCCAGAAGAGGGTGTCAGATTCTGGAGAATCTAAATCCCTCTTATGGTCTGCATATGATGTACATAAACACAGCCTCACATTTACATCTTAAAATTTAAAGATGTGTGGGGCCAATGAAAGGGATCAACAATTAACAGCATTGTCTCCTCTTATGGAGAACCTGGGATCAACTACGAGCAACTATATGGTGGCTCATCTCCAGTTCCAGGGGATCAGACAGACAGACAGACATACAGACAGATAGAGTTAAGGATTTCAGGCCTACCTGGTCTTTCGTCTTTCTTATACTTTTTAAAAAATGTTTATTAATTTAACTATGTATTTATTAGATATAAGTACACTGTAGCTGTCTTCAAACACTCCCGAAGAGGGTGTCAGATTCTGGAGAATCTATATCCCTCTTATGGTCTGCATATGATGTACATGAACACAGCCTCACATATACTTCTAAAAATTTAAAGATGGGTGGGGCCACTGAAAAGGCTCAACAATTAACAGCACTTACTCCTCTTCCAGAGAACCTGGGATCAACTACCAGCAATTATATGGTGGCCCATCTCCAGTTGCAGGGGATCAGACAGACAGACAGACAGACAAGGATAGCAGGCCTGCCTGGTCTCTCTTTCTTTATTATCCTTTTTAAAAAATGTTTATTTGTTTATTTATGAATTTATTAGATATAAGTACACGGTAGCTCTCTTGAGACACTCAAGAAGAGGGTGTCAGATTATGGAGAATCTAAATCCCTCTTATGGTCTGCATATTCGGTACATAAACACAGCCTCGCATATACTTATAAAAATTTAAAAATGGGTGGGGCCAGTGAAAGGGCTCAACAATTAACAGCATTGTCTCCTTTTCCAGAGAACCTGGGATCGACTACAAGCAACTCTATGGTGGCCCATCTCCAGTTCCAGAGGATCAGACAGACAGACAGACAGACAGAGATAAGTATGGCAGGCCTGTCTGGTCTTTCTTTCTTTCTTATCCTTTTTAAAAAAATGTTTATTTATATATTTATTTATGTATTTATTAGATATAAGTACACTGTAGCTTTCTTCAGACACTCCAGAAGAGGGTGTCAGATTCTGGAGAATCTAAATCCCTCTTATGGTCTGCATATGATGTACATAAACACAGCCTCACATATACTTCTAAAAATTTAAAGATGTGTGGGGCCACTGAGAGGGCTCAACAATTAACAGCATTGTCTCCTCTTTCAGAGAACCTGGGATAAACTACCAGCACATTATGGTGGCCCATCTCCAGTTCCAGTGGATCAGACAGACACACAGACAGACAGAGAGACAGAGATAAGGATGGCAGGCCTGCCTGGTCTTTCTTTATTTCTTATACTTTTTAAAAAATGTTTATTTATTTATTTATTTATTTATTTATGTATTTATTAGATATAAGTACACTGTAGCCGTCTTCAGACACTCCAGCAGAGGGTGACAGATTCTAGAGAATCTAAATCCCTCTTATGGTCTGAATATGATGTACATAAACACAGCATCACATATACTTCTAAAAATTAAAAATGGGTGGGGCCACTGAAAGGGCTCAACAATTAACAGCATTGTCTCCTCTTCCAGAGAACCTGGGATCAACTACCAGCACCTAAAAAGTGGCCCATCTCCAGTTCCAGGGGATCAGACAGACAGACAGACAGACAGAGATAAGGATGGCAGGCCTGCCTGGTCTTTCTTTATTTCTTATCCTTTTAAAATAATGTTTATTTATTTATTTATTTATTTATTTATTTATTTATTTATTTATTTATTAGATATAAGTACACTGTAGTTGTCTTCAGACACTCCAGAAGAGGGTGTCAGATTCTGGAGAATCTAAATCCCTCTTATGGTCTGCATATGATGTACATAAACACAGCCTAACATATACTTCTAAAAATTTAAAGATAGGTGGAGCCACTAAGGGCTCAACAATTAACAGCATTGTCTCCTCTTCCAGAGAACCTGGGATCAACTAACAGCAACTATATGATGGCCCATCTCCAGTTCCAAGGGATCAGAAAGACTGACAGACAGACAGAGTGACAGAAATAAGGATGGCAGGCCTGCCTGGTCTTTCTTTCTTTCTTATCCTTTTTAAAAAATGTTTATTTATTTATTTGTTTATTAGATATCAGTACACTGTAGCTGTCTTCAGACACTCCAGAAGAAGGTGTCAGATTCTGGAGAATCTAAATCCCTCTTATGGTCTGCATATGATGTACATAAACACAGCCTCACATTTACTTCTTAAAATTTAAAGGTGGGGGGGGCCACTGAAAGGGCTCAGCAATTAACAGCATTGTCTCCTCTTACAGAGAACCTGGGATCAACTACCTGCAACTATATGGTGGCCCATCTCCACTCCCAGGGGATCAGACAGACAGACAAGGATAAGGATGGCAGGCCTGCATGGTCTTTCTTTCTTATCCTTTTTAAAAAATTTTTATTTATTTATGTATTTATTAGATATAAGTACACTGTAGCTGTCTTCAGACACTCCAGAAGAGGGTGTCAGATTCTGGAGAATCTAAATCCCTATTAAGGTCTGCATATGATGTACATAAACACAGCCTCACATATACTACTAAAAATGTAACGATGGGTGGGGCCACTGAAAGCGCTCAACAATTAACAGCATTGTCTCCTCTTCCAGAGGTCCTGGGATCAACTACCAGCACTTATATGGTGGCCCATCACTAGTTCCAGGGGATCAGAACGACAGACAGAGAGACAGACAGAGATAAGGATGGTAGGCCTGCCTGGTCTTTCTTTTTTTCTTATCCGGTTTAAATAATGTTTATTTATTTATTAATTTATTTATTTATTTATTTATTTATTTATTTATTTATTATATATAAGTACACTGTAGCTGTCTTCAGACACTCCAGTAGAGGGTGTCAGATTCTGGAGAATCTAAATCCTCTTATAATCTGAATATGATGTACATAAACACAGCCTCACATATACTTCTAAATATTTAAAGAAGTGTGGGGCCACTGAAAGGGCTCAACAATTAAGAGCATTGTCTCCTCTTCCAGAGAACCTTGGATCAACTACCAGCAACTATATGGTGGCCCATCTCCAGTTCCCGGGGATCAGATAGACAGACAGACAGACAGGCAGAGATAAGGATGGCAGGCCTGCCTGGTCTTTCTTTCTTTCTTATCCTTTTTAAAAAATGTTTATTTTTTTATTTATTTATTTATCTATTTATTTATTAGATATAAGTACACTGTAGCTGTCTTCAGACACTCCAGAAGAGTGTGTCAGATTCTGGAGAATCTAAATCCCTCTTATGGTCTGCATATGATGTACATAAACACAGCCTCACATATACTTCTAAATATTTAAAGATGGGTAGGGCTACCGATAGGGAACAACAATTAACAGCATTGTCTCCTCTTCCAGAGAACCTGGGATCAACTACCAACAACTTTATGGTAGCCCAACTCCAGTTCCAGGGGATCAGACAGACAGACAGACAGACAAACAGAGATAAGGATGGCAGGCCTGCCTGGTCTTACTTTCTTTCTTATCCTTTTTAAAAAATGTTTATTTATTTATTTATTTATTTATGTATTTATTATATATAAGTACACTGTAGCTGTCTTCAGTCACTCCAGTAGAGGGTGTCAGATTCTGGAGAATCTAAATCCTCTTATAATCTGAATATGATGTACATAAACACAGCCTCACATATACTTCTAAATATTAAAGAAGTGTGGGGCCACTGAAAGGGCTCAACAATTAACAGCACTGTCTCCTCTTCCAGAGAACCTTGGATCAACTACCAGCAACTATATGGTGGCCCATCTCCAGTTCCAGGGGATCAGACAGACAGACAGACAGACAGAGATAAGGATGGCAGGCCTGCCTGGTCTTACTTTCTTTCTTATCCTTTTTAAAAAATGTTTATTTATTTATTTATTTATTTATTTATTTATGTATTTATTACATATAAGTACACTGTAGCTGTCTTCAGACACTCCAGTATAGGGTGTCAGTTTCTGGAGAATCTAAATCCTCTTATAATCAGAATATGATGTACATAAACACAGCCTCACATATACTTCTAAATATTTAAAGAAGTGTGGGGCCACTGAAAGGGCTCAACAATTAACCGTATTGTCTCCTCTTCCAGAGAACCTTGGATCAACTACCAGCACAATATGGTGGCCCATCTCCAGTTCCCGGGGATCAGATAGACAGACAGACAGACAGACAGAGATATGGATGGCAGGCCTGCCCGGTCTTTCTTTCTTTCTTATCCTTTTTAAAAAATGGTTATTTATTTATTTATTTATTTATCTATTTATTTATTAGATATAAGTACACTGTAGCTGTCTTCAGACACTCCAGAAGTGGGTGTCAGATTCTGGAGAATCTAAATCCCTCTTATGGTCTTCATATGATGTACATAAACACAGCCTCACATATACTTCTAAATATTTAAAGATGAGTGGCGACACTGAAAGGGCTCAACAATTAACAGCATTGTCTCCTCTTCGAGAGAACCTGGGATCAACTACCAGCAACTATTCGTGGCCCATCTCCAGTTCCCAGGGATCAGATAGACAGACAGACAGACAGACAGACAGAGATATGGATGGCAGGCCTGCCTGTTCTTTCTTTCTGTCTTATCCTTTTTAAAAAATGTTTATTCATTTATTTATTTATTTATTTAGTAGATATAAGTACACTGTAGCTGTTCAGACACTCCAGAAGAGGGTGTCAGATTCTGGAGAATCTAAATCCCTCTTATGGTCCTGCATATGATGTACATAAACACAGCCTCACATATACTTCTAAAAATTTAAAGAAGGGTGGGGCCACTCTAAAAGCTCAACAATTAACAGCATTGTCTCCTCTTCCAGAGTACCTGGGATCAACTACCAGCAACTATATGGTGGCCCATCTTCAGTTCCAGGGGATCATACAGACAGACATACAGACAGTGATAAGGATGGCAGGCCTGCCTGGTCTTTCTTTCTTTCTTATCCTTTTTAAAAAAATGTTTATTTATATATTTATTTATGTATTTATTAGATATAAGTACACTGTAGCTGTCTTCAGACACTCCAGAAGAGGGTGCCAGATTCTGGAGAATCTAAATCCCTCTTATGGTCTGCATATGATGTACATAAACACAGCCTCACATATACTTCTAAAAATTTAAAGATGTGTGGGGCCACTGAGAGGGCTCAACTATTAATAGCATTGTCTCCTCTTTCAGAGAACCTGGGATAAACTACCAGCACCTTATGGTGGCCCATCTCCAGTTCCAGTGGATCAGACAGACAGACAGACAGAGAGACAGAGATAAGGATGGCAGGCCTGCCTGGTCTTACTTTCTATCTTATCCTTTTAAAAAATGTTTATTCATTTATTTATTTATTTATTTATTTATTTATTAATTTATGTATTTACTAGATATAAGTACTTTGTAGCTATTCAGACACTCCAGAAGAGGGTGTCAGATTCTGGAGAATCTAAATCCCTCTTATGGTCTGCATAAGATGTACATAAACACAGCCGAACATATACTTCTAAAAATTAAAAGATGTGTGGGGCCACTGAGTGGGCTCAACAATTAACAGCATTGTCTCCTCTTATAGAGAACCTGGGATCAACTACCAGCAACTATATGGTGGTCCATCTCCAGTTCCAGGGGATCAGACAGACAGACAGACAGACAGTGATAAGGATGGCAGGCCTGCCTGGTCTTTCTTTCTTTCTTATCCTTTTTTTAAAAAAATGTTTGTTTGTTTATTTATTTATTTATTTATTTATTAGATATAAGTACACTGTAGCTGTTCAGACACTCCAGAAGAGTGTGTCAGATTCTGGAGAATCTAAATCCCTCTTATGGTCTGCATATGATGTACATAAACACAGCCTCACATATACTTCTAAAAATTTATAGAAGGGTGGGGCCACTCTAAAAGCTCAACAATTAACAGCATTGTCTCCTCTTCCAGAGTACCTGGGATCAACTACAAGCAACTATATGGTGGCCCTTCTCCAGTTCCAGGGGATCAGACAGACAGACATACAGACAGTGATAAGGATGGCAGGCCTGCCTGGTCTTTCTTTCTTTCTTATCCTTTTTTAAAAAAATGTTTATTTATATATTTATTTATGTATTTATTAGATATAAGTACACTGTAGCTGTCTTCAGACACTCCAGAAGAGGGTGTCAGATTCTGGAGAATCTAAATCCCTCTTATGGTCTGCATAAGATGTACATAAACACAGCCTCACATATACTTCTAAAAATTTAAAGATGTGTGGGGCCACTGAGAGGGCTCAACAATTAACAGCATTGTCTCCTCTTTCAGAGAACCTGGGATAAACTACCAGCACATTATGTTGGCCCATCTCCAGTTCCAGTGGATCAGACAGACAGACAGACAGAGAGACAGAGATAAGGATGGCAGGCCTGCCTGGTTTTTCTTTATTCCTTATACTTTTTAAAAAATGTTTATTTATTTATTTATTTATTTATTTATGTATTTATTAGATATAAGTACACCGTAGCCGTCTTCAGAAGCTCCAGAAGAGGGTGACAGATTCTAGAGAATCTAAATCCCTCTTATGTTCTGAATATGATGTACATAAACACAGCATCACATATACTTCTAAAAATTAAAAATGGGTGGGGCCACTGAAAGGGCTCAACAATTAACAGCATTGTCTCCTCTTCCAGAGAACTTGGGATCAACTACCAGCAACTACAAGGTGGCCCATCTCCAGTTCCAGGGGATCAGACAGACAGACAGACAGACAGAGATAAGGATGGCAGGCCTGTCTGGTCTTTCTTTCTTTCTTATCCTTTTAAAATAATGTTTGTTTATTTATTTATTTATTTATTTATTTATTTATTTATTTATTTATTAGATATAAGTACACTGTAGTTGTCTTCAGACACTCCAGAAGAGGGTGTCAGATTCTGGAGAATCTAAATCCCTCTTATGGTCTGCATATGATGTACATAAACACAGCCTAACATATACTTCTAAAAATTTAAAGATAGGTGGAGCCACTGAAAGGGCTCAACAATTAACAGCATTGTCTCCTCTTCCAGAGAACCTGGGATCAACTAACAGCAACTATATGGTGGCCCATCTCCAGTTCCAAGGGATCAGACAGACTGACAGACAGACAGACTGACAGAGATAAGGATGGCAGGACTGCCTGGTCTTACTTTCTTTCTTATCCTTTTTAAAAAATGTTTATTTATTTATTTATATTTTTATTAGATATAAGTACACTGTAGCCGTCTTCAGACACTCCAGAAGAAGGTGTCAGATTCTGGAGAATCTAAATCCCTCTTATGGTCTGCATATGATGTACATAAACACAGCCTCACATTTACTTCTTAAAATATAAAGGTGGGGGGGGGCACTGAAAGGGCTCAGCAATTAACAGCATTGTCTCCTCTTACAGAGAACCTGGGATCAACTACCTGCAACTATATGGTGGCCCATCTCCACTCCCAGGGGAACAGACAGACAGACAGAGAGACAAGGATAAGGATGGCTGGCCAGCCTGGTCTTTCTTTCATTCTTATACTTTAAAAAAAATTTATTTATTTATTTATTTATTTATTTATTTATTTATTTATGTATTTATTAGATATAAGTGCACTGTAGCTGTCTTCAGACACACCAGAAGAGGGTGTCAGATTCTGGAGAATCTTAATCCCTCTTATGGTCTGCATATGATGTACATAAACACAGCCTCACATATACTTCTAAAAATTTAAAGAAGGGTGGGGCCAGTCTTAAAGCTCAACAATTAACAGTATTGTCTCCTCTTCCAGAGTACCCTGGATCAACTACCAGCAAGTATATGGTGGCCCATCTCCAGTTCCTGGGGATCAGACAGACAGACATATAGACAGTGATAAGGATGGCAGGCCTGCCTGGTCTTTCTTCCTTTCTTATCCTTTTTAAAAAAATGTTTATTTATATATTTATTTATGTATTTATTAGATATAAGTACACTGTAGCTGTCTTCAGACACTCCAGAAGAGGGTGTCAGATTCTGGAGAATCTAAATCCCTCTTATGGTCTGCATATGATGTACATAAACACAGCCTCACATATACTTCTAAAAATTTAAAGATGTGTGGGGCCACTGAGAGGGCTCAACAATTAACAGCATTGTCTCCTCTTCCAGAGAACTTAGGATCAACTACCAGCAACTCAAGGTGGCCCATCTCCAGTTCCAGGGGATCAGACAGACAGACAGACATACAGAGATTAGGATGGCAGGCCTGCCTGCTCTTTCTTTCTTTCTTATTCTTTTAAAATAATGTTTATTTATTTATTTATATTTATTTATATATGTATTTATTAGATATAAGTACTCTGTAGTTGTCTTCAGACACTCCAGAAGAGGGTGTCAGATTCTGGAGAATCTAAATCCCTCTTATGGTCTGCATATGAAGTACATAAACACAGCCTAACATATACTTCTAAAAATTTAAAGATATGTGGAGCCACTGAAAGTGCTCAACAATTAACAGCATTGTCTCCTCTTCCAGAGAACCTAGGATCAACTAACAGCAACTATATGGTGGCCCATCTCCAGTTCCAAGGGATCAGACAGACTGACAGACAGATAGACTGACAGAAATAAAGATGGCAGGCCTGCCTGGTCTTTCTTTCTTTCTCATCCTTTTTAAAAAATGTTTATTTATTTATTTATATGTTTATTAGATATAAGTACACTGTAGCCGTCTTCAGACACTCCAGAAGAAGGTGTCAGATTCTGGAGAATCAAAATCCCTCTTATGGTCTGCATATGATGTACATAAACACAGGCTCACGTTTACTTCTTAAAATTTAAAGGTGGGGGGGGGCACTGAAAGGGCTCAGCAATTAACAGCATTGTCTCCTCTTTTAGAGAACCTGGGATCAACTACCTGCAACTATATGGTGGCCCATCTCCACTCCCAGGGGATCAGACAGACAGACAGACAGACAAGGATAAGTATGGCAGGCCTGCCTGGTCTTTCTTTCTTTCTTATCCTTTTTAAAAAAATTGTATTTATTTATGTATTTATTAGATATAAGTACACTGTAGCTGTCTTCAGACACCCCTGAAGAGGGTGTCAGATTCTGATGAATCTAAATCCCTCTTCTGGTCTGCAATGATGTACATAAACACAGCCTCACATACACTTCTAAAAATTTAAAGATGGGTAGGGCCACTGATAGGGCTCAACAATTAACAGCATTGTCTCCTCTTCCAGAGAACCTGGGATCAACTACCAGCAACTATATGGTAGCCCATCTCCAGTTCCAGGGGATCAGACAGACAGACAGACAGACAGACAGACAGAAATAAGGATGGCAGGCCTGCCTGGTCTTACTTTCTTTCTATCCTTTTTAAAAAATGTTTATTTATTTATTTATTTATTTATTTATTTATTTATTTATTTATTATAAGTACACTGTAGCTGTCTTCAGACACTCCAGTAGAGGGTGTCAGATTCTGGAGAATCTAAATCCTCTTATAATCTGAATATGATGTACATAAACACACCCTCACATATACTTCTAAATATTTAAAGAAGTGTGGGGCCACTGAAAGGGCTCAACAATTAAGAGCATTGTCTCCTCTTCCAGAGAACCTTGGATCAACTACCAGCAACTATATGGTAGCCCATCTCCAGTTCCAGGGGATCAGACAGACAGACAGACAGACAGACAGACAGAAATAAGGATGGCAGGCCTGCCTGGTCTTACTTTCTTTCTATCCTTTTTAAAAAATGTTTATTTATTTATTTATTTATTTATTTATTTATTTATTTATTTATTTATTATATATAAGTACACTGTAGCTGTCTTCAGACACTCCAGTAGAGGGTGTCAGATTCTGGAGAATCTAAATCCTCTTATAATCTGAATATGATGTACTTAAACACAGCTCACATATACTTCTAAATATTTAAAGAAGTGTGGGGCCACTGAAAGGTTTCTACAATTAAGAGCATTGTCTCCTCTTCCAGAGAACCTTGGATCAACTACCAGCAACTATATGGTGGCCCATCTCCAGTTCCAGGGGATCAGACAGACAGACAGACAGACAGACAGAGATATGGATGGCAGGCCTGCCTGGTCTTACTTTCTTTCTTATACTTTTTAAAAAATGTTTATTTATTTATTTATTTATTACATATAAGTACACTGTAGCTGTCTTCAGACACTCCAGTAGAGGGAGTCAGATTCTGGAGAATCTAAATCCTCTTATAATCTGAATATGATGTACATAAACACAGCCTCACATATACTTCTAAATATTTAAAGAAGTGTGGGGCCACTGAAAGGGCTCAACAATTAAGAGCATTGTCTCCTCTTCCAGAGAACCTTGGATCAACTACCAGCAACTATATGGTGGCCCATCTCCAATTCCCGGGGATCAGATAGACAGACAGACAGACAGGCAGAGATATGGATGGCAGGCCTGCCTGGTCTTTCTTTCTTTCTTATCCTTTTTAAAAAATGTTTATTTATTTATTTATATTTTTATTAGATATAAGTACACTGTAGCCGTCTTCAGACACTCCAGAAGAAGGTGTCAGATTCTGGAGAATCTAAATCCCTCTTATGGTCTGCATATGATGTACATAAACACAGCCTCACATTTACTTCTTAAAATATAAAGGTGGGGGTGCCACTGAAAGGGCTCAGCAATTAACAGCATTGTCTCCTCTTACAGAGAACCTGGGATCAATTACCTGCAACTATATGGTGGCCCATCTCCACTCCCAGGGGATCTGACAGACAGACAGACAGACAAGGATAAGGATGGCAGGCCAGCCTGGTCTTTCTTTCTTCCTTATCCTTTTTAAAAAATATTTATTTATTTATTTATTTATTTATTTATTTATTTATGTATTTATTAGATACAAGTACACTGTAGCTGTTCAGACACTCCAGAAGAGGGTGTCAGATTCTGGAAAATCTAAATCCCTCTTATGGTCTGCATATGATGTACATAAACACAGCCTCACATATACTTCTAAAAATTTAAAGAAGGGTGGGGCCACTCTAAAAGCTCAACAATTAACAGCATTGTCTCCTCTTCCAGAGTACCTGGGATCAACTACCAGCAACTATATGGTGGCCCAGCTCCAGTTCCAGGGGATCAGACAGACAGACATACAGACAGTGATAAGGATGGCAGGCCTGCCTGGTCTTTCTTTCTTTCTTATCCTTTTTAAAAAAATGTTTATTTATATATTTATTTATGTATTTATTAAATATAAGTACACTGTAGCTGTCTTCTGACACTCCAGAAGATGGTGTCAGATTCTGGAGAATCTAAATCCTTCTTATGGTCTGCATATGATGTACATAAACACAGCCTCACATATACTTCTAAAAATTTAAAGATGTGTGGGGCCACTGAGAGGGCTCAACAATTAACAGCATTGTCTCCTCTTTCAGAGAACCTGGGATAAACTACCAGCACCTTATTGTGGCCCATCTCCAGTTCCAGTGGATCAGACAGACAGACAGACAGAGAGACAGAGATAAGGATGGCAGGCCTGCCTGGTCTTACTTTCTTTCTTATACTTTTTAAAAAATGTTTATTTATGTATTTATTTATTTATGTATTTATTAGATATAAGTACACTGTAGCCGTCTTCAGACACTCCATAAGAGGGTGACAGATTCTAGAGCATCTAAATCCCTCTTATGGTCTGAATATGATGTACATAAACACAGCATCACATATACTTCTAAAAATTAAAAATGGGTGGGGCCACTGAAAGGGCTCAACAATTAACAGCATTGTCTCCTCTTCCAGAGAACCTGGGATCAACTACCAGCAACTACAACGTGGCCCATCTCCAGTTCCAGGGGATCAGACAGACAGACAGACAGACAGATATTAGGATGGCAGGCCTGCCTGGTCTTTCTTTCTTTCTTATCCTTTTAAAATAATGTTTATGTATTTATTTATATTTATTTATATATGTATTTATTAGATATAAGTACACTATAGTTGTCTTCAGACACTCCAGAAGAGGTTGTCAGATTCTGGAGAATCTAAATCCCTCTTATGGTCTGCATATGATGTACATAAACACAGCCTAACATATACTTCTAAAAATTTAAAGATGGGTGGAGCCACTGAATGGGATCAACAATTAACAGCATTGTCTCCTCTTCCAGAGAACCTGGGATCAACTAACAGCAAATATATGGTGGCCCATCTCCAGTTCCAAGGGATCAGACAGACTGACAGACAGACAGACTGACAGAGATAAGGATGGCAGGCCTGCCTGGTCTTTCTTTCTTTCTTATCCTTTTTAAAAAATGTTTATTTATTTATTTATATGTTTATTAGATATAAGTACACTGTAGCCGTCTTCAGACACTCCAGAAGAAGTTGTCAGATTCTGGAGAATCTAAATCCCTCTTATGGTCTGCATATGATGTACATAAACACAGCCTCACGTTTACTTCTTAAAATTTAAAGATGGGAGGGGGGCCACTGAAAGGGCTCAGCAATTAACCGCATTGTCTCCTCTTACACAGAACCTGGGATCAACTACCTGCAACTATATGGTGGCCCATCTCCACTCCCAGGGGATCAGACAGACAGACAGACAGACAAGGATAAGTATGGCAGGCTTGCATGGTCTTTCTTTCTTTCTTATCCTTTTTAAAAAAATTGTATTTATTTATGTATTTATTAGATATAAGTACACTTTAGCTGTCTTCAGACACTGCAGAAGAGGGTGTCAGATTCTGATGAATCTAAATCCCTCTTCTGGTCTGCATATGATGTACATAAACACAGCCTCACATACACTTCTAAAAATTTAAAGATGGGTAGGGCCACTGATAGGGCTCAACAATTAACCGCATTGTCTCCTCTTCCAGAGAACCTGGGATCAACTACCAGCAACTATATGGTAGCCCATCTCCAGTTCCAGGGCATCAGACAGACAGACAGACAGACAGAGATAAGGATGGCAGGCCTGCCTGGTCTTACTTTGTTTCTTATCCTTTTTAAAAAATGTTTATTTATTTATTTATTTATTACATATAAGTACACTGTAGGTGTCTTCAGTCACTCCCGTAGAGGGTGTCAGATTCTGGAGAATCTAAATCCTCTTATAATCTGAATATGATGTACATAAACACAGCCTCACATATACTTCTAAATATTTAAAGAAGTGTGGGGCCACTGAAAGAGCTCAACAATTAAGAGCATTGTCTCCTCTTCCAGAGAACCTTGGATCAACTACCAGCAACTATATGGTGGCCCATCTCCAGTTCCCGGGGATCAGATAGACAGACAGACAGACAGGCAGAGATATAGATGGCAGGACTGCCTGGTCTTTTTTTCTTTCTTATCCTTTTTAAAAAATGTTTATTTATTTATTTATTTATTTATGTATTTAGTAAATATAAGTACACTGTAGCTGTTCAGACACTACAGAAGAGGGTGTCAGATTCTGGAGAATCTAAATCCCTCTTATGGTCTGCATATGATGTACATAAACACAGCCTCACATATACTTCTAAAAATTTAAAGAAGGGTGGGGCCACTCTAAAAGCTCAACAATTAACAGCATTGTCTCCTCTTCCAGAGTACATGGGATCAACTACCAGCAACTATATGGTGGCCCATCTCCAGTTCCAGGGGATCAGACAGACAGACATACAGACAGTGCTAAGGATGGCAGGCCTGCCTGGTCTTTCTTTCTTTCTTATCCTTTTTAAAAAATGTTTATTTATATATTTATTTATGTATTTATTAGATATAAGTACACTGTAGCTGTCTTCAGACACTCCAGAAGAGGGTGTCAGATTTTGGAGAATCAAAATCCCTCTTATGGTCTGCATATGATGTACATAAACACAGCCTCACATATACTTCTAAAAATTTAAAGATGTGTGGGGCCACTGAGAGGGCTCAACAATTAACAGCATTGTCTCCTCTTTCAGAGAACCTGGGATAAACTACCAGCACCTTATGGTGGCCCATCTCCAGATCCAGTGGATCAGACAGACAGACAGACAGAGAGGCCTGCCTCGTCTTTCTTTATTTCTTATACTTTTTAAAAAATCTTTATTTATTATTTATTTATTTATTTATTTATTTATGTATTTATTAGATATAAGTACACTGTAGCCGTCTTCAGACACTCCAGAAGAGGGTGTCAGATTCTGGAGAATCTAAATCCCTCTTATGGTCTGCATATGATGTACATAAACACAGCCTCACATATACTTCTAAAAATTAAAAATTGGTGGGGCCACTGAAATGGTTCAACAATTAACAGCATTGTCTCCTCTTCCAGAGAAGCTGGGATCAACTACCAGCACCTACAAGGTGGCCCATCTCCAGTTCCAGGGGATCAGACAGACAGACAGATAGACAGACAGAGATAAGGATGGCAGGCCTGCCTGGTCTTTCTTTCTTTCTTATCCTTTTTAAAAAATATTTATTTATTTATTTATTTATTTTTTATGTATTTCTTAGATATAAGTACACTGTAGCTTTCTTTAGACACTCCAGAGGAGGGTATCAGATTCTGGAGAATGTAAATCCCTCTTATGGTCTGCATAGGATGTACATAAACACAGCCTCACATATACTGAGCTGAGGTGTCACAGGCCAACTGCTGGAATTTCTGAGTACCACCTAGAGAGAGAAAAGCTATGCTGTGTTTGCTTAATTTTTGTATTTTATTATTTCTATTTGTTGTTTTGTTTTGTTTTATTTGTTTTTAGAGAAGTCCTCAGTCTGTACCTCTGGCTGACCCAGGACTGCGTACTTGTGTTAATTAGGGTTTCACAGCTGAGAATAGACACCAAGAGCAAGGTAAGGCTTAGAAAACCCTACATTCAGTGGTGGCTCAAGCTCTTAATGAGAGCACTCTGTAGATAGAGGCAGTCAGTTTCTGAGTTCGAGGCCACCCTGGTGAAAGACAGGGCTAGGGTAGGGGCTAGGGTGAGGAAAGGAAGAAAGGAAAGAAGAAAGGAAGAAAGAAAGAAAAAGTTTTTATAAAAGTTTTATAAAAAGTGTTAAAGTTTTTAAAAATTAAAAAAAAAAATACCAGATCACCTTCACACAGCATTGGCTGTCTTCAGGTGTATCCTTTCAGCCTCCAAAACAAAAAACAATGGCTGGCTGTCTTCAGGTGTATCCTATTCTCGAGTCTTATTTCCAACCTTAGAGCTGGGCTGAGCTGCCTCATTATGTAATTGCAAACCTTCCTTGGTTTGTCTTTTCCATTTCTAAGACTAACAGGCCTTTTTCTATTTATTGAATATGCTCATGACTGTCCTTTAGATATAGTAAATATAACTGTTGCTTATAAAACTTGTTTTCTAGGAATTTTTAAAGGGCAATGGCAGAGTTTATTTATAAAAAAATATTTTGCATTTATTTATTTGTGTGAGTGATGAAGCTCAGGTCTTCTAACTCGTCAGGAGGTATGATTACCTCCCCTCTCTCTCAACCCCTCTCTCTCCTCTCTCAATGATTGTGTAAGAATGTTTTGCATGTGTATGCTGTGCCCACAGACTCCAGAACAGAGTATTAGATCCCCTGGAACTGGAGATGGGCCACCATATATAATACTGGTAATTGAGCCCAGGTTCTCTGGAAGAGGAGACAATGCTCTTAATTGTTGAGCCCTCTCTGTAGCCACATCTTTCTTTCTTTCTTTTTTTTTTTGAGTTTATGTGAGGCTGTGTTTATATACATCATATGCAGACAATAAGAATGATTTAGATTCTTCAGAATCTGACACCCTCTTCTGGACTGTCTGAAGATAGCTACAGCATACTTAAATATAATAAATAAATAAATCTTTAAAAAGAAAAGGAAAAGTAAAAAAGAAAGAACAGGCCTGCCATATGCATGTTCATAGAGGAAAATGGAAGAGACCCCAATCTAACCTCAGCAGGGTGCTTCCTTCTGGATGGTAGCTCACAGTTTCATCCCAGCAAGACAGGCAAATCACTGAGTTCAAGGACAGTAAGGTTCAGGACAGCCAAGGTTAGGAAGGAAAAGGGTCTATGTTGAGAATACAAACCGACAAAACAACAACTAGGAAAAAGAAGTGACAGTGTAACTTGGGGTAGGGTACCAACAAGAGAAAGCTTTCTGTTACCACTTACAAACACCAGTAGCCTTGCACCCTTCTGCCCAGGTCCCTGCCTTCCTTTCTAGGCATTCTAAGGATGCCAGGGGGTGGGGGAATCCAGATTAACTTTTTAAAAACAAACACTTGGTCTTTGATGTCTATAGGAAGCCCTTCTCAGTGCCTTTAACTACCACTGAACTTTCAGGGCTGTGACTCAACTGTAACAAGGAACAGGGCTAAGAACCTGCAGCCTTTGAAAACAACTATTTTTTTAAAGTGGGGGACCCAAATCAGCAGTAGAACCCCTCAGGTTCAGCCATAATACTTGTTAGGGAAAGAGCCTCAATGTCCGGAGCTGAGGTCTCATGGGTGAACTGCTTCAAGCTCTGAGTATCATTGAAAGAAAGAAAAGATATCATGTGGTTGCTTAATTTATTTATTTTATTATTTCTATTTTTTGTTTTCTTTTGTTTTGTTTTAGAAAAGGCCTCAGTCTGTAGCTATGGCTGACCTAGGACAGACTACATGTGTTAATTAGGGTTTCACAGCTGAGAAACAGACCATACCTATGTAAGACTTAGAAAACCCAACAGTCAGTGGTGGCTCGAGCTCTTAATGAGAGCACTCTGGAGGCAGAGGCAGTCAGTTTCTGAGTTCGAGGCCAGCCTGGTTAAAGACAGGGATAGGCAGGGCTAGGCAAGGCAGGGCTGGGCTAGGCTAGGCTAGGCAAGGGGCTGGGCTAGTCAAGGCAAGGGACTAGGCTAGGCTACTCAAGGGGCTAGGCAAGACAGACAGACAGAGAGAAAGACAGACAAGGATGGCAGGCCTGCCTGGTTTTTCTTTCTTTCTTATCCCTTTTAAAAAATATTTATTTATTTATTTATTTATTTATTTATTTATTTATGTATTTATTAGATATAAGTACACTGTAGCTGTCTTCAGACACTCCAGAAGAGGGTGTCAGATTCTGGAGAATCTATATCCCTCTTATGGTCTGCATATGATGTACATAAACACAGCCTCACATTTACTTCTAAAAATTTAAAGATGTGTGGGGCCAATGAATGGGATCAACAATTAACAACATTGTCTCCTCTTATAGAGAACCTGGGATCAACTACCAGCAACTATATGGTGGCCCATCTCCAGTTCCAGGGGATCAGACAGACAGACAGACATACAGACAGATAGAGTTAAGAATGGCAGGCCTACCTGGTCTTTCATTCTTTCTTATCCTTTTTAAAAAATGTTTATTAATTTAAGTATGTATTTATTAGATTTAAGTACATTGTAGCTGTCTTCAAACACTCCCGAAGAGGGTGTCAGATTCTGGAGAATCTATATCCCTCTTATGGTCTGCATATGATGTACATGAACACAGCCTCACATATACTTCTAAAAATTTAAAGATGGTTGGGGCCACTGAAAGGGCTCAACAATTAACACACTGTCTCATCTTCCAGAGAACCTGGGATTGAAAGAAGAAAAGCTGAACTCTCCATGAACTCTCCAACTCAGAGTTCTCTTACCCCTCCCATCTAGAGGTTGTTCCCGGAACACACCTGAACTTTTTACCTCAGAGTACATTCTTGAACTCTTCACCCCAGAGTCCGATCCCTCCCAAGTGAGAACGGTTCCAGGAGCATTTCTGAGATAAGGGTCTCCTGGAGCGAACTCAGTCCAACCCCTCCTAACTGAAGACTGTTCCAAGAACATTTTTGAGATAGGGGCCTCCTGGTACTACCCCAGAATGTTCCAATAGATCGAGTACATTGCCAAAATATAGGACACGACCCCTTGGTTATGTAAAGCTCCTTGGCAGAACACCTTGGTGACGTAAAACTTGTACTTTTCTCCTTACCCTTCTCCTATAAAAGCCTGTGACAAGTCTGGGCCAATTGCCGAATCTCCTCTGCACCTTGCTGGCTGCATGAGTTTCGACCCCAGATATCTGGTATATGTGCTTTTTGTGTGCTTTCTTGTCGTTGCTGTATTAAATCTTACTCTCTATACATCTTAAGTTCGGTCTCAGTGTCTTCTTTGGTGCGCGGCTGACCCGAGGCTTGAGTAAGTGCCTCCCTTTGGGAGTCCTGGAGTCTTTCATTTGGTGGGTTGGCCGGGAATCAGCGCGACCACCCAGAAGTCCTGGACCCACTCAGAAGTAAGATTTACTGTTCTGTTTGGTCTGGTGTCTGTGTTCTGTTTCTGGAGACCAGGAGAGTCTCAATCTGTGGGCCTTGGAGAGGCCATCTGAATCTGTATCTGGTGCGATCGCAGTTCTGGTTTTGCGTGATGCTCTGTGCTCAGTACGAGCACCAGAGACCGTGCTCCGGGAGCTGGAGACCAGGCAGGTCTCAATAGAGAGCGCGGGGTGGGTAGAGATAGACGTGTCTGGTGCCCACCGTCCGATCGCCCTGGGGGACGCCCCAGGAAGACAAGGGGAGGGCCAAGGACGCTTGGCGGACCCCTCTGAAGGCCGAGAGACCATCACTTTGGTGGAAGGTCTAAGCCGGCCGGCCTTGGAAAGGCCATCTGATTCTGTAAGTTGCCTGTGGGCGACGCGAGGTCGCCGCCGTTTTTGGTTTTTTCTTTTTGTCTCAAGTCTTGTGTCTGCTCTTGTTGTGTTTGCTATTATTCTAGAAATGGGACAATCTGCTGGGTGTGTAAGTGTGGAACTGCTGCATTTGTGTATTCTGAGATTGTGGGTTTATTCTGGCAGTGGCTGTGAGAGGACGGCTGTCTATGGCCTCACAGTCTGCACCCCAAAAAGATGTTTCAAGGGAGACCCTGGAAGGAGTGCCCAGGGTACAGAACAGTCAAAAAGACCTGGCTGTTGCCTGGCAGAGTGAAGGAGAGAGAGAGAGTGTTCTCTCTGCCAGAGCGGGAGTGGATGTGGATTCCACCCCTATCAGGAAAAAGAGTCAATGTGGAATCCGACCCCGTCAGAAAGTGGCGTTTGGCTGGTTGTGTTTTGGTCACGTGACAGACTGTGTGTGTGTGTGTGTGTGTTAACCCTTTGCCGACTGTAGACTTGGACTGACATCAGGACAGTATTTGTCAGCAATGGTTTTAAAAAAAGGAAAAAAAGAGAAAAAAAACCCACCAGGCCGGTCCTCCCCAGGCTGCTCAAAAGAGCTCTGAAATCCAGAGCTGCAGCAGTGGTGCTGAGGTTCTGAGTTCTGCAGACACAGCAGCAACGGAGGCTGTCTGTGCCCTGCGAGTGAGTTGTAAAATGCTGATAGTAAGTGCGGCGGCCTGTCAGACCCGCCTGGCGCCCCGGAATAGCCGTGAAGCCTGCCACAGCTGGGGAGGGGCCAACTGTGGCCGCCGTCCCTCCTTTGGCTTCCCCCTGGAGTCTGCCCGCACTCCCTTGTGTCTGCGCGCCCGCCGTGGGGCACACAGAGAAGTTCCCCCGCCCTGCCGCGCAGGCGCCTTGCGTTTCCAAAGCTCGGGAGGCCGCCGTTGCCTCTGGCCAAGAGAGCTCCGTGGATGCCTGTGTGTGGGGTGGCGGACGCCGCCGCCTCCGGGGGCTCAAGCCATGCCGGAAAACAAGTGGTTAAATTCCCCCTCCCTGCCAGTGTTTGTTTGCCACTCCCACATTTCGCCGTGGCGCGGCGGAGACTCGGCGCTTGGCTCCTCCCTGTCCATTCGCCGTTACTGAGAAAATCCTGGTTAGTTTCTTTCCCTCCGCTGACTAGTATGCTTGAGTTCAGCGGGTTGCCGCGTCTGATCTGAGGACGCCACAAGGTTCCCTGGTTGCTTCTCATTTCCCTGTCCCCTGTATCCTGTCTCTTGTTAACTGTTAACAGAAAAAATTGTGTTCATTTTGAGATATCAGTGTGCAGCCAGATGTAAGAGCTGCACCCCCTTCTCTGCCCCGTGTGTTTTCTCTTCTCAGGCATCGCCCTGAGCTGCTAGCAGTGAATCTGTTTTAAGCTCCGGTGAGGGAGATATACAAGGTAAGGAGCACCTACGAGTCTAACTGCCAGGCTCTGATGAAGGATAGAGGTCTGCAAAGAAGAACTGAGAGCAAAGCTTCAGCAGACTCAAAAGAAATAGGTTAACAGTAAAAAGAGGTAAACTATGAAAAAAGTTAAGTGACAGAATATAGATGTAATAATTAGATAACATTCAAAGTAAGCAAAGACAAGAAAGAGATATATATAGATAGAAAGAGAGACATTATATGAGATCTCCATTGCAGTTAAGAAATAGGAGCAAAGAGAGATAAATGACAAAGACTAGAACCTAGCAAAGTGACACTTGCTAATAATACTAGCACTTAGAGATGATCTGTAAGAAATAAGGAGCCAGAAAATTTTCTAAAAAAGATAAGAGAAATGAAATGCTGGTCACAAACGTCAGGGAAACTAGAAAACTTAGTACCTGGCAACAAGAAAAAAGAAAGCTTTTGGCTAAAGATCAGAGTGTTTGCTGTTGAAAAAGAAGAGCACTGGGTGAGAGACTGTCCTAACAAAAAGAAGAGGAGCCCCCCCCTCAAGACAAAACCCTTCACCTGTTCGTGGCTATAAGTAAAGAGACTGGTGGCCTACCTGTTGATGCAGCTAAAAAGAGACTGTGTTTTCATATTCCTCCACTGACCAATGCAAAGCAAGTTTAAAAGGTCCCTGGACACTACAGGTCTTTGCAAACTGTGGATTCCAGGTTTTGCTGCATTAAAAAGATAAACAGCCCTTCGTATAAGAAATAAAGAACAACCTTGGATGGCCTTAGATGCTATTGAGACTGCCCTAATGTTGTCCCCAACTTTGGGACTCCTAAATGTGACTGAGAACAAAAGTATTGCCAAAGAGGTTCTTACTCAGAAATTGGGACCCTAAAAGACCAGTGGCACTTGGAAAAATTAGACCTGGTGACTGAGGGATGGCCTGCTTGTCTGCACATAATGGCTTTTGGTCAGGGACACATGATCCAATTGTTTCCCTGACTGATGGACACATTATTAGAGCTTTTTGTTGACAGAACAAGTGACCTTCACTTCCCCTGCTAACCTGCTGAGTCTTCACCTACTCATCACTGCTCTGACATTCTAGCAGAAGGAACTTTGGCTCAGAAGGCTGAACTCCTGGCGCTAACCCAAGCCCTGCGGTTGGCTGAAGGCAGAGACATCAAAGACAAAGAAGAAATTCTGGCCCTCCTAGAAGCTCCTGAATGAACTGGGTGAGTTGGGGTATCGGGTATCGGCTAAGAAAGCTCAGTTACCGAGGTGCCAAAACGACGGAAAGCAGTGGCTCACCGAAGCCAAGAAAAAAGACTGTGATGCTGATCCCAACCCCCACCACCCCGCGCCAAGTACGTGAGTTTCTGGGGACGGTGGGCTTTTGCAGACTCTGGACTAAAGAAAAAGTCCCATTCACCTGGACTGAGAAACACCAAAAAGCCTTTGACAGCATAAAGGCAGCCCTGCTTGCAGCCCCCGCTCTGGCTTTGCCAGATTTGACTAAGCCTTTTACCTTATATGTTGATGAGCTGCAATGGCCCTGCTTGTTAAAGACCCTGACAAGCTTACCCTGGGTCAGCATGTGACTATACCCACTACCAGAATTTGTTGCTGAATGATTGAGTAACTTTTGCTCCACCTGCCATCCTCAATCCTGCCACCTCCCCTTGGCGGATGACTCCACTCCTGTACATCAATGTGCTGATGAAACTGGAACAAGGAGAGATCTGACTGATCAGCCTTGGTGTGCCTGCCTGGTACACGGATGGCAGCAGCTTTGTCACAGGAGCAGCAGTAGCAGATGGAAAGCAGCTCATATCCATGGGGCCACCTACCAACAGAGGGGGCTACTTACCTCAGCAGGTAAAGATCAAATCAGCCTTGGCCTGAAAGTTTAAACTGGTACACGGATGGCAGTGGCCTCATGGTTAAAGGTAAGCGGAAGGCGGGGACAGCAGTGCAGCAGTGGACAAAAAGCAGGTGATCTAGGCCAGCAGCCTCCCTAAAGGGACTTCAGCCCAGAAAGCTGAACTTGTGGTTTTGATACAAGCTTTATAAATGACACTGACAGCAGGTATGCTTTTGCCACTGTATGGAACAATACAAACAAAGAAAGCTGTTGACATTTGCAGAAGACGTTCTCAATATGGATAAATGAGACTGCTCACATAGTCATCAAGAAGATTATTAACGAGAATTTTTCCAAGGTTCAGAGTGCCAAAGGCAATAGTGTCAGATAATGGCCCTGCTTTGTTGCCCAGGTAAGTCAGGGTGTGGCCAAGCATTTAGAGGTCAAATAAAAATTACATTGTGTGTATAGACCTCAGAGCTCAGGATAGATAAAAATTAGTCTAAAACTCTAAGACAGACCTTGATAAAATTAATCGTGGAGACTGGCATGGACTTGGTGTTCCTTCCCTATGCCCTATTTCTTGATTCAGTTTTACTCTGTTTAAGATCCTTTATGAGACTCCTATGCCCATCACTGTCTTAACCTATGTTGTTAAACTAGCTATTGAGACTGACGGTAAAGACTGGGTGACCCTCCTTCCCTTTGTGCTTCTCAGAGTCCGAAACACACCTGGACGTTTCGGTCTTACTTCTTATGAAATTCTACATGGGGGACCGCCCCCCCTTGACTAAGTCTAGCAGGATATTGGATCCCTGTGTTGACTCTTTCTACACCCTGCTCTGTTGCCCAGCTCCAGCAAACAGACCCAACGACTAAAAAGAAAAAGATGGGGAGCCCCGAGGATGACCTAATTGGAATCCCATTCCCAGATCACAGCAGCGAGCTCCTGAGCTGCCTAAACGAGCAGCGCCAGCTGGGTCATCTGTGCGACCTCACCATCAGGACACAGGGTTTTGAGTACCAAACCCACAGGGCTGTGCTGGCTGCCTGTAGCCACTACTTCAAGAGGCTCTTTACAGAAGAGAGAGAGAGAACAGTAATAAAAACAGAGAGTGTTGAAACGGCTTCTGGGGGAGCAAAAGCCAGTGTGTGTGAGCTGAACTTTGTAGGGCCGGAGGCCCTAAGTGCCCTGCTCGAGTTTGCTTACACAGCCACACTGACCACCAGCAACGCCAATGTGCCGGCTGTACTCCAAGCTGCTCGGCTACTGGAAATCCCATGTGTCGTCACTACTTGCTTGGAGATTTTGCAAGGCAGTGGACTGGAAGCCCCCAGCCCAGATAAAGATGACTGTGAGCGAGCCCGACAGTACCTGGAGGCTTTTGCCACTGCCACCCCCACAGCCTCAACCTCAAAAATGCTCAACCCACCAGGCTACGGGCTGGCCCAGAGTAACGAACCTCCACTATCATCAGAAGAGCTGGGCTCAGATGAAGATCTCATTGACCCTGACCTGAGGGCTTACCTAAGTTCGCTGCACCAGGATGCCCTGACACCAGGCCTAAATGACCAAAACAAGCTAGTGCCTAAACGCCTTTCACAGATGCCCCAAGAGTGCCCAGTCTGTCACAAGATAATCCACGGGGCAGGCAAACTGCCTCGGCACATAAGGACCCACAATGGTGAAAAGCCTTTTGCCTGTGAGGTCTGCGGTATCCGCTTCACCAGGAATGATAAGCTGAAGATCCACATGCGAGAGCACACAGGAGAGCGACCCTACTCATGCCCCCACTGTCCAGCCCGCTTCCTGCATAACTACGACCTCAAAAACCATATGCATCTGCACACAGGGGGCCGGCTCTATGAATGCCACCTGTGCCACAAGGCCTACGCTAAGGAAGGCCATCTACAAGGCCATCTAAAAAATCAGAACTACCACAAAAATAATGTGGCCATCTCATCCCCTGCTGGCCACGACCTCCCCAATGGCCACATAGACTAAGAGCTTTCTTAAGTTTTAGAACTAATCCTAATATGACTCAATCCTGTTGGTTATGTACAGCTATGGATGTTGATCTTAGAACTATAAAACGGTCTATTTTTGACTTCCCTGTCCAAAGTGATGTTACAAAACAGAAAGAGATTGGACTCTGTGGAGGGGGATAAATGCAGGACTCGCTCTAAGATTAGAGCTATTCACTAAAAGAAGGGGGGAATGAAAGAAGAAAAGCTGAACTCTCCATGAACTCTCCAACTCAGAGTTCTCTTACCCCTCCCATCTAGAGGTTGTTCCCGGAACACACCTGAACTTTTTACCTCAGAGTACATTCTTGAACTCTTCACCCCAGAGTCTGACCCCTCCCAAGTGAGAACGTTTCCAGGAGCATTTCTGAGATAAGGGTCTCCTGGAGCGAACTCAGTCCAACCCCTCCTAACTGAAGACTGTTCCAAGAACATTTTTGAGATAGGGGCCTCCTGGTACTACCCCAGAATGTTCCAATAGATCGAGTACATTGCCAAAATATAGGACACGACCCCTTGGTTATGTAAAGCTCCTTGGCAGAACACCTTGGTGACGTAAAACTTGTACTTTTCTCCTTACCCTTCTCCTATAAAAGCCTGTGACAAGTCTGGGCCAATTGCCGAATCTCCTCTGCACCTTGCTGGCTGCATGAGTTTCGACCCCAGATATCTGGTATATGTGCTTTTTGTGTGCTTTCTTGTCGTTGCTGTATTAAATCTTACTCTCTATACATCTTAAGTTCGGTCTCAGTGTCTTCTTGGGTGCGCGGCTGACCCGAGGCTTGAGTAAGTGCCTCCCTTTGGGAGTCCTGGAGTCTTTCACTACCAGCAACAAAATGGTGGCCCATCTCCAGTTCCAGGAGATCAGACAGACAGACAAACAGAGAGACAGACAGACAGACAAAGATAAGGATGGCAGCCCTGCCTGGTCTTTCTTTCTTTCTTATCCTTTTTAAAAAATGTTTATTTATTTATTTATTTATTTATTTATTAGATATAAGTACACTGTAGCTATCTTCAGATACTCCAAAAGAGGGTGTCAGATTCTGGAGAATCTAAATCCCTCTTATGGTCTGCATATGATGTACATAAACACAGCCTCACATATACTTCTAAAAATTTAAAGATGGGTGGGGCCACAGAAAGGGATCAACAATTAACAGCATTGTCTCCTCTTCCAGAGAACCTTGGATAAACTACCAGCAACTATATGGTGGCCCATCTCCAGTTCCAGGGTATCAGACAGACAGACAGACAGACAGAGATAAGAATGGAGGCCTGCCTGGTCTTTCTTTCTTTCTTATACTTTTAAAAAAAAATGTTTATTTATTTATTTATTTATTTATTTATGTATTTATTACATATAAGTACACTGTAGCTGTCTTCAGACACTCCAGAAGAGGGTGCCAGATTCTGGAGAATCTAAATCCCTCTTATGGTCTGCATATGATGTACATAAACACAGCCTCACATATACTTCTAAAAATTTATAGAAGTGTGGGGCCACTCTAAAAGCTCAACAATTAACAGCATTGTCTCCTCTTCCAGAGTACCTGGGATCAACTACCAGCAACTATATGGTGGCCCATCTCCAGTTCCAGGGGATCAGACAGACAGACAGACAGACAGAGATAAGGAGGGCAGGCCTGCCTGGTTTTTCTTTCTTTCTTATCCTTTTAAAATAATGTTTATTTATTTATTTATTTATTTATTTATTTATTTATGTATTTATTAGGTATAAGTACACTGTAGTTGTCTTCAGACACTCCAGAAGAGGGTGTCAGATTCTGGAGAATCTAAATCCCTCTTATGGTCTGCATATGATGTACATAAACACAGCCTAACATATACTTCTAAAAATTTAAAGATAGGTGGAGCCACTGAAAGGGCTCAACAATTAACAGCATTGTCTCTTCTTCCAGAGAACCTGGGATCAACTAACAGCAACTATATAGTGGCCCATCTCCAGTTCCAATGGATCAGACAGACAGACAGACTGACAGAGATAAGGATGGAGGCCTGTCTGGTCTTTCTTTCTTTCTTATACTTTTAAAAAATGTTTATTAATTTAAGTATGTATTTATTAGATATAAGTACACTTTAGCTGTCTTCAGACACTCTAGAAGAGGGTGTCATCTTCTGGGTAATCTAAATCCCTCTTATGGTCTGCATATGATGTACATAAACACAGCCTCACATATACTTCTAAAAATTTAAAGAAGTGTGGGCCCACTGAAAGGGCTCAAAAATTAACAGCATTGTCTCCTCTTCCAGAGATCCTTGGATCAACTACAAGCAACTATATGGTGGCCCATCTCAAGTTCCAGGGGATAAGACAGACAGACAGACAGACAGACAGAGATAAGAATGGCAGGCCTGCCTGATTTTTCTTTCTTTCTTATCCTTTTTAAAAAATGTTCATTTATTTATTTATTTATTCATTTATTTATTTATTTATTTATTTATGTATTTATTAGATATAAGTACACTGTAGCTGTCTTCAGACTCTCCAGAAGAGGGTGTCAGATTCTGGAGAATCAATATCCCTCTTATGGTCTGCATATGATGTACATGAACACAGCCTCACATATACTTCTAAAAATTTAAAGATGGTTGGGGCCACTGAAAGGGCTCAACAATTAACAGCATTGTCTCCTCTACCAGAGAACCTGGGATCAACTACCAGGAACTATATGGTGGCCCATCTCCAGTTCCAGGGGATCAGACAGACAGACAGACATACAGACAGATAGAGTTAAGGATGGAAGGCCTACCTGGTCTTTCATTCTTTCTTATCCTTTTTAAAAAATGTTTATTAATTTAAGTATGTATTTATTAGATATAAGTACACTGTAGCTCTCTTCAAACACTCCCGAAGAGGGTGTCAGATTCTGGAGAATCTATATCCCTCTTATGGTCTGCATATGATGTACATGAACACAGCCTCACATATACTTCTAAAAATTTATAGATGGGTGGGGCCACTGAAAGGGCTCAACAATTAACAGCACTGACTCCTCTTCCAGAGAACATGGGATCAACTACCAGCATTTATATGGTGGCCCATCTCTAGTTCCAGGGGAACAGACAGACAGACAGACAGACAAGGATGGCAGGCTTGCCTGGTCTCTCTTTCTTTATTATTCTTTTTTAAAAATGTTTATTTGTTTATTTATGAATTTATTAGATATAAGTACACTGTAGCAGTCTTCAGACACTCTAGAAGAGTGTGTCATCTTCTGGAGAATCTAAATCCCTCTTATGGTCTGCATATGATGTACATAAACACAGCCTCACATATACTTCTAAAAATTTAAAAATGGGTGAGCCCACTGAAAGGACTCAACAATTAACAGCATTGTCTCTTCTTCCAGAGAACGTGGGATAAACTACCAGCAACTATATGGTGGCCCATTTCAAGTTCCAGGGGATAAGACAGACATACAGACAGACAGAGATAAGGATGGCAGGCCTGCCTGATTTTTCTTTCTTTCTTATCCTTTTTAAAAAATGTTTATTTATTTATTTATTTATTCATTCATTTATTTATTTATTTATTTATTTATTTATTAGATATAAGTACACTGTAGCTGTCTTCAGGCACTCCAGAAGAGGGTGTCAGATTCTGGAGAATCTATATCCCTCCTATGGTCTGCATATGATGTACATGAACACAGCCTCACATATACTTCTAAAAATTTAAAGATGGGTGGGGCCACTGAAAGGGCTCAACAATTAAAGCATTGTCTCCTCTTCCAGAGAACCTGGAATCAACTACCATCAACTATATGGTGGCTCATCTCCAGTTCCAGGGTATCTGACAGATAGACAGACAGACAGACAGACAGACATGGTGGCAGGCCTGCCTGGTCTTTCTTTCTTTCTTATACTTTTTAAAAAATGTTTATTTATTTATTTATGTATTTATTAGATGTAAGTACACTGAAGCTGTCTTCAGACACTCTAGAAGAGGGTGTCATATTCTGGAGAATCTAAATCCCTCTTATGGTCTGCATATGATGTACATAAACACGGCCTCACATATACTTCTAAAAATTTAAAGATGTGTGGGCCCACTGAAAGGGCTCAACAATTAAAAGCATTGTCTCCTTTTCCAGAGAACCTGGGATCAACTACAAGCAACTCTATGGTGGCCCATCTCCAGTTCCAGAGGATCAGACAGACAGACAGACAGACAGAGATAAGGATGGCAGTCCTGCCTGGTCTTTCTTTCTTTCTTATCCTTTTTAAAAAATGTTTATTTATTTATTTATTTATTTATTTATTTATTTATTAGATATAAGTACACTGTAGCTATCTTCAGACACTCCAGAAGAGGGTGTCAGATTCTGGAGTATCGATATCCCTCTTATGGTCTGCATATGATGTACATAAACACAGCCTCACATATACTTCTAAAAATTAAAATATGTGTGGGGCCACTTAAAGGTCTCAACAATTAACAGCATTGTCAACTCTACCAGAGATCCCGGGATCAACTACCAGCAACTATATGGTGGCCCATCTCCAGTTCCAGGCGATCAGACAGACAGACAGACATACAAGGATAATGATGGCAGGCCTACCTGGTCTTTCTTTCTTTCTTATCCTTTTTAAAAAATGTTTATTCATATATTTATGTATTTATTAGATATAAGTACAATGTAGCTGTCTTCAAACAATCAAGAAGAGGGTGTCAGATTCTGGAGAATCTAAATCCCTCTTATGGTCTGCATATGATGTACATAAACACAGCCTCAACTTTACTTCTAAAAATTTAAAGATGGGTGGGGCCACTGAAATGGCTCAACAATTAACAGCATTGTCTCCTCTACCAGAGAGCCTGGGATCAACTTCCAGCAACTATATGGTGGCCCATCTCCAGTTCCAGGGTATCAAACAGACAGACAGACAGACAGAGTTAAGGATAGAGGCCTGCCTGGTCTTTCTTTCTTTCTTATCCTTTTTAAAAATATTTATTTTTTATATATGTATTTATTAGATATAAGTAAACTGTATCTGTTTCAGACACTCCAGAAGAGGTTGTCAGATTCTGGAGAATCTAAATCCCTGTTATGTTCTGAATATGATGTACATAAACACAGCCTCACATATACTTTTAAATATTTAAAGAAGTGTGGGGCCACTGAAAGGGCTCAACAATTAACAGCATTGTCTCCTCTTCCAGAGAACCTGGGATCAACTACCAGCTCCTACAAGGTGGCCCATCTCCAGTTCCAGGGGATCAGACAGACAGACAGACAGACAGAGATAATGATGGCAGGCCTGCCTGGTCTTTCTTTATTTTTTATACTTTTTAAAAAATATTTATTTATTTATTTATTTATTTATTTATTTATTTATTTCTTAGATATAAGTACACTGTAGCTCTCTTCAGACACTCCAGAGGAGGGTTTCAGATTCTGGAGAATGTAAATCCCTCTTATGGTCTGCATATGATGTACATAAACACAGCCTCACATATACTGAGGTGAGGTGTCACAGGCCAACTGCTGGAATTTCTGAGTACCACCTAGAGAGAGAAAAGCTATGCTGTGATTTCTTAATTTATGTATTTTATTATTTCTATTTGTTGTTTTGTTTTGTTTTATTTGTTTTTAGAGAAGTCCTCAGTCTGTAGCTCTGGCTGACCCAGGACTGCCTACTTGTGTTAATTAGGGTTTCACAGCTGAGAACAGACACCAAGAGCAAGGTAAGGCTTAGAAAACCCTACATTCAGTGGTGGCTCAAGCTCTTAATGAGAGCACTCTGTAGGTAGAGGCAGTCAGTTTCTGAGTTCGAGGCCACCCTGGTGAAAGACAGGGCTAGGGTAGGGGCTAGGGTGAGGAAAGAAAGAAAGAAAGAAAAAGTTTTTATAAAAGTTTTATAAAAAGTGTTAAAGTTTTTAAAAATTAAAAAAAAAAATACCAGATCACCATCACACAGCATTGGCTGTCTTCAGGTGTATCCTTTCAGCCTCCAAAACAAAAAACAATGGCTGGCTGTCTTCAGGTGTATCCTATTCTCAAGTCTTATTTCCAACCTTAGAGCTGGGCTGAGCTGCCTCATTATGTAATTGCAAAACTTCCTTGGTTTGTCTTTTCCATTTCTAAGACTAACAGGCCTTTTTCTATTTATTGAATATGCTCATGACTGTCCTTTAGATATAGTAAATATAACTGTTGCTTATAAAACTTCTTTTCTAGGAATTTTTAAAGGGCAATGGCAGAGTTTATTTATAAAAAAATATTTTGCATTTATTTATTTGTGTGAGTGATGAAGCTCAGGTCTTCAAACTCGTCAGGAGGTATGATTACCTCCCCTCTCTCTCAACCCCTCTCTCTCCTCTCTCAATGATTGTGTAAGAATGTTTTGCATGTGTATGCTGTGCCCACAGACTCCAGAACAGAGTATTAGATCCCCTGGAACTGGAGATGGGCCACCATATATAATACTGGTAATTGAGCCCAGGTTCTCTGGAAGAGGAGACAATGCTCTTAATTGTTGAGCCCTCTCTGTAGCCACATCTTTCTTTTTTTTTTTTTTTTGAGTATATGTGAGGCTGTGTTTATATACATCATATGCAGACAATAAGAATGATTTAGATTCTTCAGAATCTGACACCCTCTTCTGGACTGTCTGAACATAGCTACAGCATACTTAAATATAATAAATAAATAAATCTTTAAAAAGAAAAGGAAAAGTAAAAAAGAAAGATCAGGCCTGCCATATGCATGTTCATAGAGGAAAATGGAAGTGACCCCAATCTAACCTCAGCAGGATGCTTCCTTCTGGATGGTAGCTCACAGTTTCATCCCAGCAAGACAGGCAAATCACTGAGTTCAAGGACAGTAAGGTTCAGGACAGCCAAGGTTAGGAAGGAAAAGGGTCTATGTTGAGAATACAAACCGACAAAACAACAACTAGGAAAAAGAAGTGACAGTTTAACTTGGGGTAGGGTACCAACAAGAGAAAGCTTTCTGTTACCACTTACAAACACCAGTAGGCTTGGACCCTTCTGCCCAGGTCCCTGCCTTCCTTTCTAGGAATTCTAAGGATGCCAGGGGGTGGGGGAATCCAGATTAACTTTTTAAAAACAAAGACTTGGTCTTTGATGTCTATAGGAAGCCCTTCTCAGTGCCTTTAACTACCACTGAACTTTCAGGGCTGTGACTCAACTGTAACAAGGAACAGGGCTAAGAACCTGCAGCCTTTGAAAACAACTATTTTTTTAAAGTGGGGGACCCAAATCAGCAGTAGAACCCCTCAGGTTCAGCCATAATACATGTTAGGGAAAGAGCCTCAATGTCCGGAGCTGAGGTCTCATGGGTGAACTGCTTCAAGCTCTGAGTATCATTGAAAGAAAGAAAAGATATCATGTGGTTGCTTAATTTATTTATTTTATTATTTCTATTTTTTGTTTTCTTTTGTTTTGTTTTAGAAAAGGCCTCAGTCTGTAGCTATGGCTGACCTAGGACAGACTACACGTGTTAATTAGGGTTTCACAGCTGAGAAACAGACCATACCTATGTAAGACTTAGAAAACACAACAATCAGTGATGGCTCGAGGTCTTAATGAGAGCACTCTGGAGGCAGAGGCAGTCAGTTTTTGAGATCGAGGCCAGCCAGGTTAAAGACAGGGATAGGCAGGGCTAGGCAAGGCAGGGCTGGGATAGGCTAGGCTAGGCAAGGGGCTGGGCTAGTCAAGGCAAGGGACTAGGCTAGGCTACTCAAGGGGCTAGGCAAGACAGACAGACAGAGAGAAAGACAGACAAGGATGGCAGGCCTGCCTGGTTTTTCTTTCTTTCTTATCCCTTTTAAAAATGTTTATTTATTTATTTATTCATTTATTTATGTATTTATTAGATATAAGTACACTGTAGCTGTCTTCAGACACTCCAGAAGAGGGTGTCAGATTCTGGAGAATCTATATCCCTCTTATGGTCTGCATATGATGTACATAAACACAGCCTCACATTTACTTCTAAAAATTTAAACATGTGTGGGGCCAATGAAAGGGATCAACAATTAACAGCATTGTCTCCTCTTATAGATAACCTGGGATCAACTACCAGCAACTATATGGTGGCCCATCTCCAGTTCCAGGGGATCAGACAGACAGACAGACATACAGATAGATAGAGTTAAGGATGGCAGGCCTACCAGGTCTTTCATTCTTTCTTATCTTTTTTAAAAAATGTTTATTAATTTAAGTATGTATTTATTAGATTTAAGTACACTGTAGCTTTCTTCAAACACTACCGAATAGGGTGTCAGATTCTGGAGAATCTATATCCCTCTTATGGTCTGCATATGATGTACATGAACACAGCCTCACATATACTTCTAAAAA
This sequence comes from Mus caroli, assembly GCF_978045245.1. Lineage (NCBI taxonomy): Eukaryota > Metazoa > Chordata > Mammalia > Rodentia > Muridae > Mus > Mus caroli. The sequence continues at coordinate 262,697 of NW_028227344.1, forward strand.
TTTAAAGATGGGTGGGGCCACTGAAAGGGCTCAGCAATTAACAGCACTGACTCCTCTTCCAGAGAACCTGGGATCAACTACCAGCAATTATATGGTGGCCCATCTCCATTTCCAGGGGATCAGACAGACAGACAGACAAGGATGGCAGGCTTGCCTGGTCTCTCTTTCTTTATTATCCTTTTTTAAAAATGTTCATTTGTTTATTTATGAATTTATTAGATATAAGTACACTGTAGCTGTCTTCAGACACTCCAGAAGAGGGTGTCAGATTCTGGAGAATCTAAATCCCTCTTATGGTCTGCATATTCGGTACATAAACACAGCCTCGCATATACTTCTAAAAATTTAAAGATGGGTGGGGCCACTGAAAGGGCTCAACAATTAACAGCATTGTCTCCTCTTCCAGAGTACCTGGGATCAACTACAAGGAACTCTATGGTGGCCCATCTCCAGGTCCAGAGGATCAGACAGACAGACAGACAGAGATAAGGATGGCAGGCCTGCCTGGTCTTTCTTTCTTTCTTATCTTTTTAAAAAAATGTTTATTTCTTTATTTATGTATTTATTAGATATAAGTACACTGTATCTGTCATAGACACTCCAAAAGACGGTGTCAGATTCTGGAGAATATAAATCCCTCTTTAATGGTGTGAATATGATGTACATAAACACAGCATCACATTTACTTCTAGAAATTATAAAGATGGGTGGGGCCACTGAAAGGGCTGAACAATTAACAGCATTGTCTCCTCTTCAGAAGACCTGGGATCAACTACCAGCAACAAAATGGTGGCCCATCTCCAGTTCCAGGAGATCAGACAGACAGACAAACAGAGAGACAGACAGACAGACAAAGATAAGGATGGCAGCCCTGCCTGGTCTTTCTTCCTTTCTTATCCTTTTTAAAAAATGTTTGTTTATTTATTTATTTATTTATTTATTTATTTATTTATTTATTTATTAGATATAAGTACACTGTAGCAATCTTCAGACACTACAGAAGAGGGTGTCAGATTCTGGAGAATCTAAATCCCTCTTATGGTCTGCATATGATGTACATAAGCACAGCCTCACATATACTTCTAAAAATTTAAAGATGGGTGGGGCCACAGAAAGGGATCAACAATTAACAGCATTGTCTCCTCTTCCAGAGAACGTTGGATAAACTACCAGCAACTATATGTTGGCCCATCTCCAGTTCCAGGGTATCAGACAGACAGACAGACAGACAGAGATAAGGATGGAGGCCTGCGTGGTCTTTCTTTCTTTCTTATACTTTTTAAAAAAATGTTTATTTATTTATTTATTTATTTATTATATATAAGTACACTGTAGCTGTCTTCATACACTCCTGAAGAGGGTGTCAGATTCTGGAGAATCTAAATCCCTCTTATGGTCTGCATATGATGTACATAAACACAGCCTCACATATACTTCTAAAAATTTAAAGAGGTGTGGGGCCACTGAAAGGGCTCAACAATTAACAGCATTGTCTCCTCTACCAGAGAACCTGGGATCAACTACCAGCAATTATATGGTGGCCCATCTCCAGTTCCAGGGGATCAGGCAGACAAAGAGACAGACAGACAAGGGTGGCAGGCCTCCCTGGTTTTTCTTTCTTTCTTATCCTTTTTAAAAAATGTTTATTTATTTATTTATGGATTTATTAGATATAAGTACACTGAAGCTGTCTTCAGACACTCTAGAAGAGGGTGTCATATTCTGGAGAATCTAAATCCCTCTTATGGTCTGCATATGATGTACATAAACACGGCCTCACATATACTTCTAAAAATTTAAAGATGTGTGGGCCCACTGAAAGGGCTCAACAATTAAAAGCATTGTCTCCTTTTCCAGAGAACCTGGGATCAACTACAAGCAACTCTATGGTGGCCCATCTCCAGTTCCAGAGGATCAGACAGACAGACAGACAGACAGACAGAGATAAGGATGGCAGTCCTGCCTGGTCTTTCTTTCTTTCTTATCCTTTTTAAAAAATGTTTATTTATTTATTTATTTATTTATTTATTTATTTATTTATTTATTAGATATAAGTACACTGTAGCTATCTTCAGACACTCCAGAAGAGGGTGTCAGATTCTGGAGTATCGATATCCCTCTTATGGTCTGCATATGATGTACATAAACACAGCCTCACATATACTTCTAAAAATTAAAATATGTGTGGGGCCACTTAAAGGTCTCAACAATTAACAGCATTGTCAACTCTACCAGAGATCCCGGGATCAACTACCAGCAACTATATGGTGGCCCATCTCCAGTTCCAGGCGATCAGACAGACAGACAGACAGACAAGGATAATGATGGCAGGCCTACCTGGTCTTTCTTTCTTTCTTATCCTTTTTAAAAAATGTTTATTCATATATTTATGTATTTATTAGATATAAGTACAATGTAGCTGTCTTCAAACAATCAAGAAGAGGGTGTCAGATTCTGGAGAATCTAAATCCCTCTTATGGTCTGCATATGATGTACATAAACACAGCCTCAACTTTACTTCTAAAAATTTAAAGATGGGTGGGGCCACTGAAATGGCTCAACAATTAACAGCATTGTCTCCTCTACCAGAGAGCCTGGGATCAACTTCCAGCAACTATATGGTGGCCCATCTCCAGTTCCAGGGTATCAAACAGACAGACAGACAGACAGAGTTAAGGATAGAGGCCTGCCTGGTCTTTCTTTCTTTCTTATGCTTTTTAAAAATATTTATTTTTTATATATGTATTTATTAGATATAAGTAAACTGTATCTGTTTCAGACACTCCAGAAGAGGTTGTCAGATTCTGGAGAATCTAAATCCCTGTTATGTTCTGAATATGATGTACATAAACACAGCCTCACATATACTTTTAAATATTTAAAGAAGTGTGGGGCCACTGAAAGGGCTCAACAATTAACAGCATTGTCTCCTCTTCCAGAGAACCTGGGATCAACTACCAGCTCCTACAAGGTGGCCCATCTCCAGTTCCAGGGGATCAGACAGACAGACAGACAGACAGAGATAATGATGGCAGGCCTGCCTGGTCTTTCTTTCTTTCTTATCCTTTTTAAAAAATATTTATTTATTTATTTATTTATTTATTTATTTATTTACTTATTTCTTAGATATAAGTACACTGTAGCTGTCTTCAGACACTCCAGAGGAGGGTTTCAGATTCTGGAGAATGTAAATCCCTCTTATGGTCTGCATATGATGTACATAAACACAGCCTCACATATACTGAGGTGAGGTGTCACAGGCCAACTGCTGGAAATTCTGAGTACCACCTAGAGAGAGAAAAGCTATGCTGTGGTTTCTTAATTTATGTATTTTATTATTTCTATTTGTTGTTTTGTTTTGTTTTATTTGTTTTTAGAGAAGTCCTCAGTCTGTAGCTCTGGCTGACCCAGGACTGCCTACTTGTGTTAATTAGGGTTTCACAGCTGAGAACAGACACCAAGAGCAAGGTAAGGCTTAGAAAACCCTACATTCAGTGGTGGCTCAAGCTCTTAATGAGAGCACTCTGTAGGTAGAGGCAGTCAGTTTCTGAGTTCGAGGCCACCCTGGTGAAAGACAGGGCTAGGGTAGGGGCTAGGGTGAGGAAAGAAAGAAAGAAAGAAAAAGTTTTTATAAAAGTTTTATAAAAAGTGTTAAAGTTTTTAAAAATTAAAAAAAAAAAAATACCAGATCACCATCACACAGCATTGGCTGTCTTCAGGTGTATCCTTTCAGCCTCCAAAACAAAAAACAATGGCTGGCTGTCTTCAGGTGTATCCTATTCTCAAGTCTTATTTCCAACCTTAGAGCTGGGCTGAGCTGCCTCATTATGTAATTGCAAAACTTCCTTGGTTTGTCTTTTCCATTTCTAAGACTAACAGGCCTTTTTCTATTTATTGAATATGCTCATGACTGTCCTTTAGATATAGTAAATATAACTGTTGCTTATAAAACTTCTTTTCTAGGAATTTTTAAAGGGCAATGGCAGAGTTTATTTATAAAAAAATATTTTGCATTTATTTATTTGTGTGAGTGATGAAGCTCAGGTCTTCAAACTCGTCAGGAGGTATGATTACCTCCCCTCTCTCTCAACCCCTCTCTCTCCTCTCTCAATGATTGTGTAAGAATGTTTTGCATGTGTATGCTGTGCCCACAGACTCCAGAACAGAGTATTAGATCCCCTGGAACTGGAGATGGGCCACCATATATAATACTGGTAATTGAGCCCAGGTTCTCTGGAAGAGGAGACAATGCTCTTAATTGTTGAGCCCTCTCTGTAGCCACATCTTTCTTTTTTTTTTTTTTTTTTGAGTATATGTGAGGCTGTGTTTATATACATCATATGCAGACAATAAGAATGATTTAGATTCTTCAGAATCTGACACCCTCTTCTGGACTGTCTGAACATAGCTACAGCATACTTAAATATAATAAATAAATAAATCTTTAAAAAGAAAAGGAAAAGTAAAAAAGAAAGATCAGGCCTGCCATATGCATGTTCATAGAGGAAAATGGAAGTGACCCCAATCTAACCTCAGCAGGATGCTTCCTTCTGGATGGTAGCTCACAGTTTCATCCCAGCAAGACAGGCAAATCACTGAGTTCAAGGACAGTAAGGTTCAGGACAGCCAAGGTTAGGAAGGAAAAGGGTCTATGTTGAGAATACAAACCGACAAAACAACAACTAGGAAAAAGAAGTGACAGTTTAACTTGGGGTAGGGTACCAACAAGAGAAAGCTTTCTGTTACCACTTACAAACACCAGTAGGCTTGGACCCTTCTGCCCAGGTCCCTGCCTTCCTTTCTAGGAATTCTAAGGATGCCAGGGGGTGGGGGAATCCAGATTAACTTTTTAAAAACAAAGACTTGGTCTTTGATGTCTATAGGAAGCCCTTCTCAGTGCCTTTAACTACCACTGAACTTTCAGGGCTGTGACTCAACTGTAACAAGGAACAGGGCTAAGAACCTGCAGCCTTTGAAAACAACTATTTTTTTAAAGTGGGGGACCCAAATCAGCAGTAGAACCCCTCAGGTTCAGCCATAATACATGTTAGGGAAAGAGCCTCAATGTCCGGAGCTGAGGTCTCATGGGTGAACTGCTTCAAGCTCTGAGTATCATTGAAAGAAAGAAAAGATATCATGTGGTTGCTTAATTTATTTATTTTATTATTTCTATTTTTTGTTTTCTTTTGTTTTGTTTTAGAAAAGGCCTCAGTCTGTAGCTATGGCTGACCTAGGACAGACTACACGTGTTAATTAGGGTTTCACAGCTGAGAAACAGACCATACCTATGTAAGACTTAGAAAACACAACAATCAGTGATGGCTCGAGGTCTTAATGAGAGCACTCTGGAGGCAGAGGCAGTCAGTTTTTGAGATCGAGGCCAGCCAGGTTAAAGACAGGGATAGGCAGGGCTAGGCAAGGCAGGGCTGGGATAGGCTAGGCTAGGCAAGGGGCTGGGCTAGTCAAGGCAAGGGACTAGGCTAGGCTACTCAAGGGGCTAGGCAAGACAGACAGACAGAGAGAAAGACAGACAAGGATGGCAGGCCTGCCTGGTTTTTCTTTCTTTCTTATCCCTTTTAAAAATGTTTATTTATTTATTTATTCATTTATTTATGTATTTATTAGATATAAGTACACTGTAGCTGTCTTCAGACACTCCAGAAGAGGGTGTCAGATTCTGGAGAATCTATATCCCTCTTATGGTCTGCATATGATGTACATAAACACAGCCTCACATTTACTTCTAAAAATTTAAACATGTGTGGGGCCAATGAAAGGGATCAACAATTAACAGCATTGTCTCCTCTTATAGATAACCTGGGATCAACTACCAGCAACTATATGGTGGCCCATCTCCAGTTCCAGGGGATCAGACAGACAGACAGACATACAGATAGATAGAGTTAAGGATGGCAGGCCTACCAGGTCTTTCATTCTTTCTTATCTTTTTTAAAAAATGTTTATTAATTTAAGTATGTATTTATTAGATTTAAGTACACTGTAGCTTTCTTCAAACACTACCGAATAGGGTGTCAGATTCTGGAGAATCTATATCCCTCTTATGGTCTGCATATGATGTACATGAACACAGCCTCACATATACTTCTAAAAATTTAAAGATGGGTGGGGCCACTGAAAGGGCTCAGCAATTAACAGCACTGACTCCTCTTCCAGAGAACCTGGGATCAACTACCAGCAATTATATGGTGGCCCATCTCCATTTCCAGGGGATCAGACAGACAGACAGACAAGGATGGCAGGCTTGCCTGGTCTCTCTTTCTTTATTATCCTTTTTTAAAAATGTTCATTTGTTTATTTATGAATTTATTAGATATAAGTACACTGTAGCTGTCTTCAGACACTCCAGAAGAGGGTGTCAGATTCTGGAGAATCTAAATCCCTCTTATGGTCTGCATATTCGGTACATAAACACAGCCTCGCATATACTTCTAAAAATTTAAAGATGGGTGGGGCCACTGAAAGGGCTCAACAATTAACAGCATTGTCTCCTCTTCCAGAGTACCTGGGATCAACTACAAGCAACTCTATGGTGGCCCATCTCCAGGTCCAGAGGATCAGACAGACAGACAGACAGAGATAAGGATGGCAGGCCTGCCTGGTCTTTCTTTCTTTCTTATCTTTTTAAAAAAATGTTTATTTCTTTATTTATGTATTTATTAGATATAAGTACACTGTATCTGTCATAGACACTCCAAAAGACGGTGTCAGATTCTGGAGAATATAAATCCCTCTTTAATGGTGTGAATATGATGTACATAAACACAGCATCACATTTACTTCTAGAAATTATAAAGATGGGTGGGGCCACTGAAAGGGCTGAACAATTAACAGCATTGTCTCCTCTTCAGAAGACCTGGGATCAACTACCAGCAACAAAATGGTGGCCCATCTCCAGTTCCAGGAGATCAGACAGACAGACAAACAGAGAGACAGACAGACAGACAAAGATAAGGATGGCAGCCCTGCCTGGTCTTTCTTTCTTTCTTATCCTTTTTAAAAAATGTTTGTTTATTTATTTATTTATTTATTTATTTATTTATTAGATATAAGTACACTGTAGCAATCTTCAGACACTACAGAAGAGGGTGTCAGATTCTGGAGAATCTAAATCCCTCTTATGGTCTGCATATGATGTACATAAGCACAGCCTCACATATACTTCTAAAAATTTAAAGATGGGTGGGGCCACAGAAAGGGATCAACAATTAACAGCATTGTCTCCTCTTCCAGAGAACGTTGGATAAACTACCAGCAACTATATGTTGGCCCATCTCCAGTTCCAGGGTATCAGACAGACAGACAGACAGACAGAGATAAGGATGGAGGCCTGCGTGGTCTTTCTTTCTTTCTTATACTTTTTAAAAAAATGTTTATTTATTTATTTATTTATTTATTATATATAAGTACACTGTAGCTGTCTTCATACACTCCTGAAGAGGGTGTCAGATTCTGGAGAATCTAAATCCCTCTTATGGTCTGCATATGATGTACATAAACACAGCCTCACATATACTTCTAAAAATTTAAAGAGGTGTGGGGCCACTGAAAGGGCTCAACAATTAACAGCATTGTCTCCTCTACCAGAGAACCTGGGATCAACTACCAGCAATTATATGGTGGCCCATCTCCAGTTCCAGGGGATCAGGCAGACAAAGAGACAGACAGACAAGGGTGGCAGGCCTCCCTGGTTTTTCTTTCTTTCTTATCCTTTTTAAAAAATGTTTATTTATTTATTTATGGATTTATTAGATATAAGTACACTGAAGCTGTCTTCAGACACTCTAGAAGAGGGTGTCATATTCTGGAGAATCTAAATCCCTCTTATGGTCTGCATATGATGTACATAAACACGGCCTCACATATACTTCTAAAAATTTAAAGATGTGTGGGCCCACTGAAAGGGCTCAACAATTAAAAGCATTGTCTCCTTTTCCAGAGAACCTGGGATCAACTACAAGCAACTCTATGGTGGCCCATCTCCAGTTCCAGAGGATCAGACAGACAGACAGACAGACAGAGATAAGGATGGCAGTCCTGCCTGGTCTTTCTTTCTTTCTTATCCTTTTTAAAAAATGTTTATTTATTTATTTATTTATTTATTTATTTATTAGATATAAGTACACTGTAGCTATCTTCAGACACTCCAGAAGAGGGTGTCAGATTCTGGAGTATCGATATCCCTCTTATGGTCTGCATATGATGTACATAAACACAGCCTCACATATACTTCTAAAAATTAAAATATGTGTGGGGCCACTTAAAGGTCTCAACAATTAACAGCATTGTCAACTCTACCAGAGATCCCGGGATCAACTACCAGCAACTATATGGTGGCCCATCTCCAGTTCCAGGCGATCAGACAGACAGACAGACAGACAAGGATAATGATGGCAGGCCTACCTGGTCTTTCTTTCTTTCTTATCCTTTTTAAAAAATGTTTATTCATATATTTATGTATTTATTAGATATAAGTACAATGTAGCTGTCTTCAAACAATCAAGAAGAGGGTGTCAGATTCTGGAGAATCTAAATCCCTCTTATGGTCTGCATATGATGTACATAAACACAGCCTCAACTTTACTTCTAAAAATTTAAAGATGGGTGGGGCCACTGAAATGGCTCAACAATTAACAGCATTGTCTCCTCTACCAGAGAGCCTGGGATCAACTTCCAGCAACTATATGGTGGCCCATCTCCAGTTCCAGGGTATCAAACAGACAGACAGACAGACAGAGTTAAGGATAGAGGCCTGCCTGGTCTTTCTTTCTTTCTTATGCTTTTTAAAAATATTTATTTTTTATATATGTATTTATTAGATATAAGTAAACTGTATCTGTTTCAGACACTCCAGAATAGGTTGTCAGATTCTGGAGAATCTAAATCCCTGTTATGTTCTGAATATGATGTACATAAACACAGCCTCACATATACTTTTAAATATTTAAAGAAGTGTGGGGCCACTGAAAGGGCTCAACAATTAACAGCATTGTCTCCTCTTCCAGAGAACCTGGGATCAACTACCAGCTCCTACAAGGTGGCCCATCTCCAGTTCCAGGGGATCAGACAGACAGACAGACAGACAGAGATAATGATGGCAGGCCTGCCTGGTCTTTCTTTCTTTCTTATCCTTTTTAAAAAATATTTATTTATTTATTTATTTATTTATTTATTTACTTATTTCTTAGATATAAGTACACTGTAGCTGTCTTCAGACACTCCAGAGGAGGGTTTCAGATTCTGGAGAATGTAAATCCCTCTTATGGTCTGCATATGATGTACATAAACACAGCCTCACATATACTGAGGTGAGGTGTCACAGGCCAACTGCTGGAATTTCTGAGTACCACCTAGAGAGAGAAAAGCTATGCTGTGGTTTCTTAATTTATGTATTTTATTATTTCTATTTGTTGTTTTGTTTTGTTTTATTTGTTTTTAGAGAAGTCCTCAGTCTGTAGCTCTGGCTGACCCAGGACTGCCTACTTGTGTTAATTAGGGTTTCACAGCTGAGAACAGACACCAAGAGCAAGGTAAGGCTTAGAAAACCCTACATTCAGTGGTGGCTCAAGCTCTTAATGAGAGCACTCTGTAGGTAGAGGCAGTCAGTTTCTGAGTTCGAGGCCACCCTGGTGAAAGACAGGGCTAGGGTAGGGGCTAGGGTGAGGAAAGAAAGAAAGAAAGAAAAAGTTTTTATAAAAGTTTTATAAAAAGTGTTAAAGTTTTTAAAAATTAAAAAAAAAAATACCAGATCACCATCACACAGCATTGGCTGTCTTCAGGTGTATCCTTTCAGCCTCCAAAACAAAAAACAATGGCTGGCTGTCTTCAGGTGTATCCTATTCTCGAGTCTTATTTCCAACCTTAGAGCTGGGCTGAGCTGCCTCATTATGTAATTGCAAAACTTCCTTGGTTTGTCTTTTCCATTTCTAAGACTAACAGGCCTTTTTCTATTTATTGAATATGCTCATGACTGTCCTTTAGATATAGTAAATATAACTTTTGCTTATAAAACTTCTTTTCTAGGAATTTTTAAAGGGCAATGGCAGAGTTTATTTATAAAAAAATATTTTGCATTTATTTATTTGTGTGAGTGATGAAGCTGAGGTCTTCAAACTCGTCAGGAGGTATGATTACCTCCCCTCTCTCTCAACCCCTCTCTCTCCTCTCTCAATGATTGTGTAAGAATGTTTTGCATGTGTATGCTGTGCCCACAGACTCCAGAACAGAGTATTAGATCCCCTGGAACTGGAGATGGGCCACCATATATAATACTGGTAATTGAGCCCAGGTTCTCTGGAAGAGGAGACAATGCTCTTAATTGTTGAGCCCTCTCTGTAGCCACATCTTTCTTTTTTTTTTTTTAAGTATATGTGAGGCTGTGTTTATATACATCATATGCAGACAATAAGAATGATTTAGATTCTTCAGAATCTGACACCCTCTTCTGGACTGTCTGAACATAGCTACAGCATACTTAAATATAATAAATAAATAAATCTTTAAAAAGAAAAGGAAAAGTAAAAAAGAAAGATCAGGCCTGCCATATGCATGTTCATAGAGGAAAATGGAAGAGACCCCAATCTAACCTCAGCAGGGTGCTTCCTTCTGGATGGTAGCTCACAGTTTCATCCCAGCAAGACAGGCAAATCACTGAGTTCAAGGACAGTAAGGTTCAGGACAGCCAAGGTTAGGAAGGAAAAGGGTCTATGTTGAGAATACAAACCGACAAAACAACAACTAGGAAAAAGAAGTGACAGTGTAACTTGGGGTAGGGTACCAACAAGAGAAAGCTTTCTGTTACCACTTACAAACACCAGTAGGCTTGGACCCTTCTGCCCAGGTCCCTGCCTTCCTTTCTAGGAATTCTAAGGATGCCAGGGGGTGGGGGAATCCAGATTAACTTTTTAAAAACAAAGACTTGGTCTTTGATGTCTATAGGAAGCCCTTCTCAGTGCCTTTAACTACCACTGAACTTTCAGGGCTGTGACTCAACTGTAACAAGGAACAGGGCTAAGAACCTGCAGCCTTTGAAAACAACTATTTTTTTAAAGTGGGGGACCCAAATCAGCAGTAGAACCCCTCAGGTTCAGCCATAATACATGTTAGGGAAAGAGCCTCAATGTCCGGAGCTGAGGTCTCATGGGTGAACTGCTTCAAGCTCTGAGTATCATTGAAAGAAAGAAAAGATATCATGTGGTTGCTTAATTTATTTATTTTATTATTTCTATTTTTTGTTTTCTTTTGTTTTGTTTTAGAAAAGGCCTCAGTCTGTAGCTATGGCTGACCTAGGACAGACTACACGTGTTAATTAGGGTTTCACAGCTGAGAAACAGACCATACCTATGTAAGACTTAGAAAACACAACAATCAGTGGTGGCTCGAGGTCTTAATGAGAGCACTCTGGAGGCAGAGGCAGTCAGTTTTTGAGATCGAGGCCAGCCTGGTTAAAGACAGGGATAGGCAGGGCTAGGCAAGGCAGGGCTGGGATAGGCTAGGCTAGGCAAGGGGCTGGGCTATTCAAGGCAAGGGACTAGGCTAGGCTACTCAAGGGGCTAGGCAAGACAGACAGACAGAGAGAAAGACAGACAAGGATGGCAGGCCTGCCTGGTTTTTCTTTCTTTCTTATCCCTTTTAAAAATGTTTATTTATTTATTTATTTATTTATTTATGTATTTATTAGATATAAGTACACTGTAGCTGTCTTCAGACACTCCAGAAGAGGGTGTCAGATTCTGGAGAATCTATATCCCTCTTATGGTCTGCATATGATGTACATAAACACAGCCTCACATTTACTTCTAAAAATTTAAACATGTGTGGGGCCAATGAAAGGGATCAACAATTAACAGCATTGTCTCCTCTTATAGATAACCTGGGATCAACTACCAGCAACTATATGGTGGCCCATCTCCAGTTCCAGGGGATCAGACAGACAGACAGACATACAGACAGATAGAGTTAAGGATGGCAGGCCTACCTGGTCTTTCATTCTTTTTTATCTTTTTTAAAAAATGTTTATTAATTTAAGTATGTATTTATTAGATTTAAGTACACTGTAGCTTTCTTCAAACACTACCGAATAGGGTGTCAGATTCTGGAGAATCTATATCCCTCTTATGGTCTGCATATGATGTACATGAACACAGCCTCACATATACTTCTAAAAATTTAAAGATGGGTGGGGCCACTGAAAGGGCTCAGCAATTAACAGCACTGACTCCTCTTCCAGAGAACCTGGGATCAACTACCAGCAATTATATGGTGGCCCATCTCCATTTCCAGGGGATCAGACAGACAGACAGACAAGGATGGCAGGCTTGCCTGGTCTCTCTTTCTTTATTATCCTTTTTTAAAAATGTTCATTTGTTTATTTATGAATTTATTAGATATAAGTACACTGTAGCTGTCTTCAGACACTCCAGAAGAGGGTGTCAGATTCTGGAGAATCTAAATCCCTCTTATGGTCTGCATATTCGGTACATAAACACAGCCTCGCATATACTTCTAAAAATTTAAAGATGGGTGGGGCCACTGAAAGGGCTCAACAATTAACAGCATTGTCTCCTCTTCCAGAGTACCTGGGATCAACTACAAGCAACTCTATGGTGGCCCATCTCCAGGTCCAGAGGATCAGACAGACAGACAGACAGAGATAAGGATGGCAGGCCTGCCTGGTCTTTCTTTCTTTCTTATCTTTTTAAAAAAATGTTTATTTCTTTATTTATGTATTTATTAGATATAAGTACACTGTATCCGTCATAGACACTCCAAAAGACGGTGTCAGATTCTGGAGAATATAAATCCCTCTTTAATGGTGTGAATATGATGTACATAAACACAGCATCACATTTACTTCTAGAAATTATAAAGATGGGTGGGGCCACTGAAAGGGCTGAACAATTAACAGCATTGTCTCCTCTTCAGAAGTCCTGGGATCAACTACCAGCAACAAAATGGTGGCCCATCTCCAGTTCCAGGAGATCAGACAGACAGACAAACAGAGAGACAGACAGATAGACAAAGATAAGGATGGCAGCCCTGCCTGGTCTTTCTTTCTTTCTTATCCTTTTTAAAAAATGTTTGTTTATTTATTTATTTATTTATTTATTTATTTATTTATTAGATATAAGTACACTGTAGCTATCTTCAGACACTACAGAAGAGGGTGTCAGATTCTGGAGAATCTAAATCCCTCTTATGGTCTGCATATGATGTACATAAGCACAGCCTCACATATACTTCTAAAAATTTAAAGATGGGTGGGGCCACAGAAAGGGATCAACAATTAACAGCATTGTCTCCTCTTCCAGAGAACGTTGGATAAACTACCAGCAACTATATGGTGGCCCATCTCCAGTTCCAGGGTATCAGACAGACAGACAGAGAGACAGAGATAAGGATGGAGGCCTGCGTGGTCTTTCTTTCTTTCTTATACTTTTTAAAAAAATGTTTATTTATTTATTTATTTATTTATTTATTTATTTATTTATTATATATAAGTACACTGTAGCTGTCTTCATACACTCCTGAAGAGGGTGTCAGATTCTGGAGAATCTAAATCCCTCTTATGGTCTGCATATGATGTACATAAACACAGCCTCACATATACTTCCAAAAATTTAAAGAGGTGTGGGGCCACTGAAAGGGCTCAACAATTAACAGCATTGTCTCCTCTACCAGAGAACCTGGGATCAACTACCAGCAATTATATGGTGGCCCATCTCCAGTTCCAGGGGATCAGGCAGACAAAGAGACAGACAGACAAGGGTGGCAGTCCTCCCTGGTTTTTCTTTCTTTCTTATCCTTTTTAAAAAATGTTTATTTATTTATTTATGGATTTATTAGATATAAGTACACTGTAGCTGTCTTCAGACACTCCAGAAGAGGGTGTCAGATTCTGGAGAATATAAATCCCTCTTATGGTCTGCATATGATGGACATAAACTCAGATTCACATACACTTCTAAAAATTTAAGATGGGTGGGGCCACTGAAAGGGCTCAACAATTAACAGCATTGTCTCTTCTTCCAGAGAACCTGGGATCAACTACCAGCAACTATATGGTGGCCCATCTCCAGTTCCAGGAGATCAGACAGACAGACAGAGATAAGGAGGGCAGGCCTGCCTGGTTTTTCTTTCTTTCTTATCCTTTTAAAATAATGTTTATTTATTTATTTATTTATTTATTTATTTATTTATTTATTTATTAGATATAAGTACACTGTAGTTGTCTTCATACACTCCAGAAGAGGGTGTCAGATTCTGGAGAATCTTAATCCCTCTTATGGTGTGCATATGATGTACATAAACACAGCCTAACATATACTTCTAAAAATTTAAAGATAGGTGGAGCCACTGAAAGGGCTCAACAATTAACAGCATTGTCTCTTCTTCCAGAGAACCTGGGATCAACTAACAGCAACTATATGGTGGCCTATCTCCAGTTCCAAGGGATCAGACAGACAGACAGACAGACTGACAGAGATAAGGATTGAGGCCTGCCTGGTCTTTCTTTCTTTCTTTCTTATACTTTTAAAAAAATGTTTATTTATTTATTTATTTATTTATTTATTTATTTATTTATTTATTTATTAGATATAAGTACACTGTAGCTGTATTCAGACACTCTAGAAGAGGGTGTCATCTTCTGGAGAATCTAAATCCCTCTTATGGTCTGCATATGATGTACATAAACACAGCCTCACATATACTTCTAAAAATTTAAAGATGGGTGGGCCCACTGAAAGGGCTCAACAATTAACAGCATTGTCTCTTCTTCCAGAGAACGTGGGATCAACTACCAGCAACTATATGGTGGCCCATCTCAAGTTCCAGGGGATAAGACAGACAGACAGACAGACAGAGATAAGGATGGCAGGCCTGCCTGATTTTTCTTTCTTTCTTATCCTTTTAAAAAAATGTTGATTTATTTATTTATTTATTCATTTATTCATTTATTTATTTATTTATGTATTTAAGATATAAGTACACTGTAGCTGTCTTCAGACTCTCCAGAAGTCGGTGCAGATTCTGGAGAATCAATATGCCTCTTATGGTCTACATATGATATACATGAACACAGCCTCACATATACTTCTAAAAATTTAAAGATGGGTGGGGCCACTGAAAGGGCTCAACAACTAACAGCATTGTCTCCTCTTCCAGAGAACCTGGGATCAACTACCAGCAACTATATGGTGGCCCATCTCCAGTTCCAGGGGATCAGGCAGACAAAGAGACAGACAGACAAGGGTGGCAGTCCTCCCTGGTTTTTCTTTCTTTCTTATCCTTTTTAAAAAATGTTTATTTATTTATTTATGGATTTATTAGATATAAGTACACTGTAGCTGTCTTCAGACACTCCAGAAGAGGGTGTCAGATTCTGGAGAATATAAATCCCTCTTATGGTCTGCATATGATGGACATAAACACAGATTCACATACACTTCTAAAAATTTAAGATGGGTGGGGCCACTGAAAGGGCTCAACAATTAACAGCATTGTCTCTTCTTCCAGAGAACCTGGGATCAACTACCAGCAACTATATGGTGGCCCATCTCCAGTTCCAGGAGATCAGACAGACAGACAGAGATAAGGAGGGCAGGCCTGCCTGGTTTTTCTTTCTTTCTTATCCTTTTAAAATAATGTTTATTTATTTATTTATTTATTTATTTATTTATTTATTTATTTATTTATTAGATATAAGTACACTGTAGTTGTCTTCATACACTCCAGAAGAGGGTGTCAGATTCTGGAGAATCTTAATCCCTCTTATGGTGTGCATATGATGTACATAAACACAGCCTAACATATACTTCTAAAAATTTAAAGATAGGTGGAGCCACTGAAAGGGCTCAACAATTAACAGCATTGTCTCTTCTTCCAGAGAACCTGGGATCAACTAACAGCAACTATATGGTGGCCTATCTCCAGTTCCAAGGGATCAGACAGACAGACAGACAGACTGACAGAGATAAGGATTGAGGCCTGCCTGGTCTTTCTTTCTTTCTTTCTTATACTTTTAAAAAAATGTTTATTTATTTATTTATTTATTTATTTATTTATTTATTTATTTATTTATTAGATATAAGTACACTGTAGCTGTATTCAGACACTCTAGAAGAGGGTGTCATCTTCTGGAGAATCTAAATCCCTCTTATGGTCTGCATATGATGTACATAAACACAGCCTCACATATACTTCTAAAAATTTAAAGATGGGTGGGCCCACTGAAAGGGCTCAACAATTAACAGCATTGTCTCTTCTTCCAGAGAACGTGGGATCAACTACCAGCAACTATATGGTGGCCCATCTCAAGTTCCAGGGGATAAGACAGACAGACAGACAGACAGAGATAAGGATGGCAGGCCTGCCTGATTTTTCTTTCTTTCTTATCCTTTTAAAAAAATGTTGATTTATTTATTTATTTATTCATTTATTCATTTATTTATTTATTTATGTATTTAAGATATAAGTACACTGTAGCTGTCTTCAGACTCTCCAGAAGTCGGTGCAGATTCTGGAGAATCAATATGCCTCTTATGGTCTACATATGATATACATGAACACAGCCTCACATATACTTCTAAAAATTTAAAGATGGGTGGGGCCACTGAAAGGGCTCAACAACTAACAGCATTGTCTCCTCTTCCAGAGAACCTGGGATCAACTACCAGCAACTATATGGTGGCCCATCTCCAGTTCCAGGGTATCTGACAGATAGACAGACAGACAGACAGACAGACAGACAAGGTGGCAGGCCTGCCTGGTCTTTCTTTCTTTCTTATCCTTTTAAAAAATGTTTATTTATTTATTTATTTATTTATTTATGTACTTATTAGATATAAGTACACTCTAGCTGTCTTCAGACTCTCCAGAAGAGGGTGTCAGATTCTGGGGAATCTATATCCCTCTTATGGTCTGCATATGATGTACATAAACACAGCCTCACATATACTTCTAAAAATTTAAAGATGGGTGGGGCCACTGAAAGGGCTCAACAATTAACAGCATTGTCTCCTCTTCCAGAGGACCTGGGATCAACTACCAGCAACTATATTGTGGCCCATCTCCAGTTCCAGGGGATCAGACAGACAGACAGACAGACAGTGATAAGGATGGCAGTCCTGCCTGGTCTTTCTTTCTTTCTTATCCTTTTTTTAAAAAAATGTTTGTTTATTTATTTATTTATTTATTTATTTATTTATTAGATATAAGTACACTGTAGCTGTTCAGACACTCCAGAAAAGGGTTTAAGATTCTGGAGAATCTAAATCCCTCTTATGGTCTGCATATGATGTACATAAACACAGCCTCACATATACTTCTAAAAATTTAAAGAAGGGTGGGGCCACTCTAAAAGCTCAACAATTAACAGCATTGTCTCCTCTTCCAGAGTACCTGGGATCAACTACCAGCAACTATATGGTGGCCCATCTCCAGTTCCAAGGGATCATACAGACAGACATTCAGACAGTAATAAGGATGGCAGGCCTGCCTGGTCTTTCTTTCTTTCTTATCCTTTTTAAAAAAATGTTTATTTATATATTTATTTATGGATTTATTAGATATTAGTACACTGTAGCTGTCTTCAGACACTCCAGAAGAGGGTGTCAAATTCTGGAATCTAAATCCCTCTTATGGTCTGCATATGATGTACATAAACACAGCCTCACATATACTTCTAAAAATTTAAAGATGTGTGGGGTCACTGAGAGGGCTCAACAATTAACAGCATTGTCTCCTCTTTCAGAGAACCTTGGATCAACTACCAGCAACTATATGGTGGCCCATCTCCAGTTCCAGGGGATCAGACAGACAGACAGACAGACAGAGATAAGGATGGCAGGCCTGCCTGGTCTTACATTCTTTCTTATCCTTTTTCAAAAATGTTTGTTTATTTATTTATTTATTTATTTATTTATTTATTTATTTATTTATTATACGTACACTGTAGCTGTCTTCAGACACTCCAGTATAGGGTGTCAGATTCTGGAGAATCTAAATCCTCTTATAATCTGAATATGATGTACATAAACACAGCCTCACATATACTTCTAAATATTTAAAGAAGTGTGGGGCCACTGAAAGGGCTCAACAATTAACAGCATTGTCTCCTCTTCCAGAGAACCTTGGATCAACTACCAGCAACTATATGGTGGCCCATCTCCAGTTCCCGGGGATCAGATAGACAGACAGACAGACAGACAGAGATATGGATGGCAGGCCTACCTGGTCTTTCTTTCTTTCTTATCCTTTTTAAAAATGTTTATTTATTTATTTATTTATTTATTTATTTATCTATTTATTTATTTGATAAAAGTACACTGTAGCTGTCTTCAGACACTCCAGAAGAGGGTGTCAGATTCTGGAGAATCTAAATCCCTCTTATGGTCTGCATATGATGTACATAAACACAGCCTCACATTTACTACTAAATATTTAAAGATGGGTGGCGCCACTGAAAGGGCTCAACAATTAACAGCATTGTCTCCTCTTCCAGAGAACCTGGGATCAACTACCAGCAATTATTCGTGGCCCATCTCCAGTTCACAGGGATCAGATTGACAGACAGACAGACAGACAGAGATATGGATGGCAGGCCTGCCTGGTCTTTCTTTCTGTCATATCCTTTTTAAAAAATGTTTATTTATTTATTTATTTATTTATTTATTTATTTATTTATTTATTTATTTATTAGATATAAGTACACTGTAGCTGTTCAGACACTCCAGAAGAGGTTGTCAGATTCTGGAGAATCTAAATCCCTCTTATGGTCTGCATATGATGTACATAAACACAGCCTCACATATACTTCTAAAAATTTAAAGAAGGGTGGGGCCACTCTAAAAGCTCAACAATTAACAGCATTGTCTTCTCTTCCAGAGTACCTGGGATCAACTATCAGCAACTATATGGTGGCCCATCTCCAGTTCCAGGGGATCAGACGGACAGACAGACAGACAGTGCTAAGGATGGCAGGCCTGCCTGGTCTTTCTTTCTTTCTTATCCTTTTTAAAAAAATGTTTATTTATATATTTATTTATGTATTTATTAGATATAAGTACACTGTAGCTGTCTTCAGACACTCCAGAAGAGGGTGTCAGATTCTGGAGAATCTAAATCCCTCTTATGGTCTGCATATGATGTACATAAACACAGCCTAACATATACTTCTAAAAATTAAAAGATGTGTGGGGCCACTGAAAGGGCTCAAAAATTAACAGCATTGTCTCCTCTTATAGAGAACCTGGGATCAACTACCAGCAACTCTATGGTGGTCCATCTCCAGTTCCAGGGGATCAGACAGACAGACAGACAGACAGTGATAAGGGTGGCAGGCCTGCCTGGTCTTTCTTTCTTTCTTATCCTTTTTTTAAAAAAAATGTTTGTTTATTTATTTATTTAATTATTTATTAGATATAAGTACACTGTAGCTGTTCACACACTGCAGAAGAGGGTGTCAGATTCTGGAGAATCTAAATCCCTCTTATGGTCTGCATATGATGTACATAAACACAGCCTCACAAATACTTCTAAAAATTTAAAGAAGGGTGGGGCCACTCTAAAAGCTCAACAATTAACAGCATTGTCTCCTCTTCCAGAGTACCTGGGATCAACTACCAGCAACTATATGGTGGCCCATCTCCAGTTCCAGGGGATCATACAGACAGACATACAGACAGTGATAAGGATGGCAGGCCTGCCTGGTCTTTCTTTCTTTCTTATCCTTTTTAAAAAAAATGTTTATTTATATATTTATTTATGGATTTATTAGATATAAGTACACTGTAGCTGTCTTCAGACACTCCAGAAGAGGGTGTCAGATTCTGGAGAATCTAAATCCCTCTTATGGTCTGCATATGATGTACATAAACACAGCCTCACATATACTTCTAAAAATTTAAAGTTGTGTGGGGCCACTGGGAGGGCTCAACAATTAACAGCATTGTCTCCTCTTTCAGAGAACCTGGGATAAACTACCAGCACCTTATGGTGGCCCATCTCCAGTTCCAGTGGATTAGACCGACAGACAGACAGAGAGACAGAGATAAGGATGGCAGGCCTGCCTGGTCTTTCTTTATTTCTTATTCGTTTTAAAAAATGTTTATTTATTTATTTATTCATATATGTATTTATTAGATATAAGTACACTGTAGCCGTCTTCAGACACTCCAGAAGAGGGTGACAGATTATAGAGAATCTAAATCCCTCTTATGGTCTGAATATGATGTACATAAACACAGCATCACATATACTTCTAAAAATTAAAAATGGGTGGAGCCACTGAAAGGGCTCAACTATTAACAGCATTGTCTCCTCTTCCAGAGAACCTGGGATCAACTACCAGCAACTATATGGTGGCCCATCTCCAGTTCCAGGGGATCAGGCAGACAGACAGACAGACAGACAGAGATAAGGATGGCAGGCCTGCCTTGTCTTGTTTTCTTTCTTATCCTTTTTAAAAAATGTTTATTTATTTATTTATTTATGTATTTATTAGAATTAAGTACACTGTAGCTGTCTTCAGACACTCCAGAAGAGGGTGTCAGATTCTGGAGAATCTAAATCCCTCTTATGGTCTGCATATGATGTACATAAACACAGCCTCACATATACTTGTAAATATTTAAAGATGGGCAGGGCCACTGATAGGGCTCAACAATTAACAGCATTGTCTCCTCTTCCAGAACCCTGGGATCAACTACCAGCAACTTTATGGTAGCCCATCTCCAGTTCCAGGGGATCAGATAGACAGACAGACAGACAGAAAGAGATATGGATGGCAGGCCTGCCTGGTCTTTCTTTCTGTCTTATCCTTTTTAAAAAATGTTTAATTATTTATTTATTTATTTATTTATTTATTTATTTATTTATTTATTTATGTATTTAGTAGATATAAATACACTGTAGCTGTTCAGACACTCCAGAAGAGGGTGTCAGATTCTGGAGAATAAATCCCTCTTATGGTCTGCATATGATGTACATAAACACAGCCTCACATATACTTCTAAAAATTTAAAGAAGGGTGGGGCTACTCTAAAAGCTCAACAATTAACAGCATTGTCTCCTCTTCCAGAGTACCTGGGATCAACTACCAGCAACTATATGGTGGCCCATCTCCAGTTCCAGGGGATCAGACAGACAAACATACAGACAGTGATAAGGATGGCAGGCCTGCCTGGTCTTTCTTTCTTTCTTATCCTTTTTTAAAAAATGTATATTTATATATTTATTTATGTATTTATTGGATATAAGTACACTGTAGCTATCTTCAGACACTCCAGAAGAGGGTGTCAGACTCTGGAGAATCTAAATCCTCTTATAATCTGAATATGATGTACATAAACACAGCCTCACATATACTTTTAAATATTTAAAGAAGTGTGGGGCCACTGAAACGGCTCAACAATTAACAGCATTGTCTCCTCTTCCAGAGAACCTTGGATCAACTACCAGCAACTATATGGTGGCCCATCTCCAGTTCCCAGGAATCAGATAGACAGACAGACAGACAGACAGAGATATGGATGGTAGGCCTGCCTGGTCTTTGTTTCTTTTTTATCCTTTTTAAAAAATGTTTATTTATTTATTTATTTATTTATCTATTTATTTATTAGATATAAGTACACTGTAGCTGTCTTCAGACACTCCAGAAGAGGGTGTCAGATTCTGGAGAATCTAAATGCCTCTTATGGTCTGCATATGATGTACATAAACACAGCCTCACATATACTTCTAAATATTTAAAGATGGGTGGCGCCACTGAAAGGGCTCAACAATTAACAGCATTGTCTCCTCTTCCAGAGAACCTGGGATCAACTACCAGCAACTATTCGTGGCCCATCTCCAGTTCCCAGGGATCAGATAGACAGACAGACAGACAGACAGACAGACAGAGATATGGATTGCAGGCCTGCCTGGTCTTTCTTTCTGTCTTATCCTTTTAAAAAAATGTTTATTTATTTATATATTTATTTATTTATTTATTTATTTATTTATTTATTTATTTATTAGATATAAGTACACTGTAGCTGTTCAGACACTCCAGAAGAGGGTGTCATATTCTTGAGAATCTAAATCCCTCTTATGGTCTGCATATGATGTACATAAACACAGCCTCACATATACTTCTAAAAATTTAAAGAAGGGTGGGGCCACTCTAAAATCTCAACAATTAACAGCATTGTCTCCTCTTCCAGAATACCAGGGATCGACTACCAGCAACTATATGGTGGCCCATCTCCAGTTCCAGGGGATCAGACAGACAGACATACAGACAGTGCTAAGGATGGCAGGCCTGTATGGTCTTTCTTTCATTCTTATCCTTTTTAAAAAAATGTTTATTTATATATTTATTTATGTATTTCTTAGATATAAGTACACTGTAGCTGTCTTCAGACACTCCAGAAGAGGGTGTCAGATTCTGGAGAATCTAAATCCCTCTTATGGTCTGCATATGATGTACATAAACACAGCCTCACATATACTTCTAAAAATTTAAAGATGTGTGGGGCCACTGAGAGGGCTCAACAATTAACAGCATTGTCTCCTTTTTCAGAGAACCTGGGATAAACTACCAGCACCTTATGGTGGGCCATCTCCAGTTCCAGTGGATCAGACAGACAGACAGACAGAGAGACAGAGATAAGGATGGCAGGCCTGCCTGGTCTTTCTTTATTTCTTATACTTTTTTAAAAATGTTTATTTATTTATTTATTTATGAATTTATTAGATATAAGTACACTGTAGCTGTTCAGACACTCCAGAAAAGGGTGTCAGATTCTGGAGAATCTAAATCCCTCTTATGGTCTGCATATGATGTACATAAACACAGCCTAACATATACTTCTAAAAATTAAAAGATGTGTGGGGCCACTGAAAGGGCTCAACAATTAACAGCATTGTCTCCTCTTATAGAGAACCTGGAATCAATTACCAGCCACTATATGGTGGTCCATCTCCAGTTCCAGGGGATCAGAAGACAGACAGACAGACAGTGATAAGGATGGCAGTCTTCCTGGCCTTTCTTTCTTTCTTATTTTTTTTTAAATGTTTGTTTATTTATTTATTTATTTATATATTTATTTATTTATTTATTTATTTATTTATTTATTAGATATAAGTACACTGTAGCTGTTCAGACACTCCAGAAGAGGGTGTCAGATTCTGGAGAATCTAAATCCCTCTTATGGTCTGCATATGATGTACATAAACACAGCCTCACAAATACTTCTAAAAATTTAAAGAAGGGTGGGGCCACTCTAAAAGCTCAACAATTAACAGCATTGTCTCCTCTTCCAGAGTACCTGGGATCAACTACCAGCAACTATATGGTGGCCCATCTCCAGTTCCAGGGGATCATACAGACAGACATACAGACAGTGATAAGGATGGCAGGCCTGCCTGGTCTTTCTTTCTTTCTTATCCTTTTTAAAAAAAATGTTTATTTATATATTTATTTATGGATTTATTAGATATAAGTACACTGTAGCTGTCTTCAGACACTCCAGAAGAGGGTGTCAGATTCTGGAGAATCTAAATCCCTCTTATGGTCTGCATATGATGTACATAAACACAGCCTCACATATACTTCTAAAAATTTAAAGTTGTGTGGGGCCACTGGGAGGGCTCAACAATTAACAGCATTGTCTCCTCTTTCAGAGAACCTGGGATAAACTACCAGCACCTTATGGTGGCCCATCTCCAGTTCCAGTGGATTAGACCGACAGACAGACAGAGAGACAGAGATAAGGATGGCAGGCCTGCCTGGTCTTTCTTTATTTCTTATTCGTTTTAAAAAATGTTTATTTATTTATTTATTCATATATGTATTTATTAGATATAAGTACACTGTAGCCGTCTTCAGACACTCCAGAAGAGGGTGACAGATTATAGAGAATCTAAATCCCTCTTATGGTCTGAATATGATGTACATAAACACAGCATCACATATACTTCTAAAAATTAAAAATGGGTGGAGCCACTGAAAGGGCTCAACTATTAACAGCATTGTCTCCTCTTCCAGAGAACCTGGGATCAACTACCAGCAACTATATGGTGGCCCATCTCCAGTTCCAGGGGATCAGGCAGACAGACAGACAGACAGACAGAGATAAGGATGGCAGGCCTGCCTTGTCTTGTTTTCTTTCTTATCCTTTTTAAAAAATGTTTATTTATTTATTTATTTATGTATTTATTAGAATTAAGTACACTGTAGCTGTCTTCAGACACTCCAGAAGAGGGTGTCAGATTCTGGAGAATCTAAATCCCTCTTATGGTCTGCATATGATGTACATAAACACAGCCTCACATATACTTGTAAATATTTAAAGATGGGCAGGGCCACTGATAGGGCTCAACAATTAACAGCATTGTCTCCTCTTCCAGAACCCTGGGATCAACTACCAGCAACTTTATGGTAGCCCATCTCCAGTTCCAGGGGATCAGATAGACAGACAGACAGACAGAAAGAGATATGGATGGCAGGCCTGCCTGGTCTTTCTTTCTGTCTTATCCTTTTTAAAAAATGTTTAATTATTTATTTATTTATTTATTTATTTATTTATTTATTTATTTATATATTTAGTAGATATAAATACACTGTAGCTGTTCAGACACTCCAGAAGAGGGTGTCAGATTCTGGAGAATAAATCCCTCTTATGGTCTGCATATGATGTACATAAACACAGCCTCACATATACTTCTAAAAATTTAAAGAAGGGTGGGGCTACTCTAAAAGCTCAACAATTAACAGCATTGTCTCCTCTTCCAGAGTACCTGGGATCAACTACCAGCAACTATATGGTGGCCCATCTCCAGTTCCAGGGGATCAGACAGACAAACATACAGACAGTGATAAGGATGGCAGGCCTGCCTGGTCTTTCTTTCTTTCTTATCCTTTTTTAAAAAATGTATATTTATATATTTATTTATGTATTTATTGGATATAAGTACACTGTAGCTATCTTCAGACACTCCAGAAGAGGGTGTCAGACTCTGGAGAATCTAAATCCTCTTATAATCTGAATATGATGTACATAAACACAGCCTCACATATACTTTTAAATATTTAAAGAAGTGTGGGGCCACTGAAACGGCTCAACAATTAACAGCATTGTCTCCTCTTCCAGAGAACCTTGGATCAACTACCAGCAACTATATGGTGGCCCATCTCCAGTTCCCAGGAATCAGATAGACAGACAGACAGACAGACAGAGATATGGATGGTAGGCCTGCCTGGTCTTTGTTTCTTTTTTATCCTTTTTAAAAAATGTTTATTTATTTATTTATTTATTTATCTATTTATTTATTAGATATAAGTACACTGTAGCTGTCTTCAGACACTCCAGAAGAGGGTGTCAGATTCTGGAGAATCTAAATGCCTCTTATGGTCTGCATATGATGTACATAAACACAGCCTCACATATACTTCTAAATATTTAAAGATGGGTGGCGCCACTGAAAGGGCTCAACAATTAACAGCATTGTCTCCTCTTCCAGAGAACCTGGGATCAACTACCAGCAACTATTCGTGGCCCATCTCCAGTTCCCAGGGATCAGATAGACAGACAGACAGACAGACAGACAGACAGAGATATGGATTGCAGGCCTGCCTGGTCTTTCTTTCTGTCTTATCCTTTTAAAAAAATGTTTATTTATATATATATTTATTTATTTATTTATTTATTTATTTATTTATTTATTTATTAGATATAAGTACACTGTAGCTGTTCAGACACTCCAGAAGAGGGTGTCATATTCTTGAGAATCTAAATCCCTCTTATGGTCTGCATATGATGTACATAAACACAGCCTCACATATACTTCTAAAAATTTAAAGAAGGGTGGGGCCACTCTAAAATCTCAACAATTAACAGCATTGTCTCCTCTTCCAGAATACCAGGGATCGACTACCAGCAACTATATGGTGGCCCATCTCCAGTTCCAGGGGATCAGACAGACAGACATACAGACAGTGCTAAGGATGGCAGGCCTGTATGGTCTTTCTTTCATTCTTATCCTTTTTAAAAAAATGTTTATTTATATATTTATTTATGTATTTCTTAGATATAAGTACACTGTAGCTGTCTTCAGACACTCCAGAAGAGGGTGTCAGATTCTGGAGAATCTAAATCCCTCTTATGGTCTGCATATGATGTACATAAACACAGCCTCACATATACTTCTAAAAATTTAAAGATGTGTGGGGCCACTGAGAGGGCTCAACAATTAACAGCATTGTCTCCTTTTTCAGAGAACCTGGGATAAACTACCAGCACCTTATGGTGGGCCATCTCCAGTTCCAGTGGATCAGACAGACAGACAGACAGAGAGACAGAGATAAGGATGGCAGGCCTGCCTGGTCTTTCTTTATTTCTTATACTTTTTTAAAAATGTTTATTTATTTATTTATTTATGAATTTATTAGATATAAGTACACTGTAGCTGTTCAGACACTCCAGAAAAGGGTGTCAGATTCTGGAGAATCTAAATCCCTCTTATGGTCTGCATATGATGTACATAAACACAGCCTAACATATACTTCTAAAAATTAAAAGATGTGTGGGGCCACTGAAAGGGCTCAACAATTAACAGCATTGTCTCCTCTTATAGAGAACCTGGAATCAATTACCAGCCACTATATGGTGGTCCATCTCCAGTTCCAGGGGATCAGAAGACAGACAGACAGACAGTGATAAGGATGGCAGTCTTCCTGGCCTTTCTTTCTTTCTTATTTTTTTTTAAATGTTTGTTTATTTATTTATTTATTTATATATTTATTTATTTATTTATTTATTTATTTATTAGATATAAGTACACTGTAGCTGTTCAGACACTCCAGAAGAGGGTGTCAGATTCTGGAGAATCTAAATCCCTCTTATGGTCTGCATATGATGTACATAAACAGAGCCTCACATATATTTCTAAAAATTTAAAGAAGAGTGGGGCCACTCTAAAAGCTCAACAATTAACAGCATTGTCTCCTCTTCCAGAGTACCTGGGATCAACTACAAGCAACTATATGGTGGCCCATCTCCATGTCCAGAGGATCAGACAGACAGACAGACAGACAGTGATAAGGATGGCAGGCCTGCCTGGTCTTTCTTTCTTTCTTATCCTTTTTAAAAAAATGTTTATTTATATATTTATTTATGTATTTATTAGATATAAGTACACTGTAGCTGTCTTCAGACACTCCAGAAGTGGGTGTCAGATTCTAGAGAATCTAAATCCCTCTTATGGTCTGAATATGATGTACATAAACACAGCCTCACATATACTTCTAAAAATTATAAATAGGTGGGGCCACTGAAAGGACTCAACAATTAACAGCATTGTCTCCTCTTCCAGAGAACCTGGGATCAACTACCAGCACCTAAAAGGTGGCCCATCTCCAGTTCCAGGGGATCAGACAGACAGAGAGACAGACAGTGATAAGGATGGCAGGCCTGCCTGGTCTTTCTTTCTTATCCTTTTTTTAAAAAAATGTTTATTTATTTATTTATTTATTTATTTATTTATTATTAGATATAAGTACACTGTAGCTGTTCAGACACTCCAGAAGAGGGTGTCATATTCTGGAGAATCTAAATCCCACTTATGGTATGCATATGATGTACATAAACACAGCCTCACATATACTTCTAAAAATTTAAAGAAGGGTGGGGCCACTCTAAAAGCTCAACAATTAACAGCATTGTCTCCTCTTCCAGAGTACCTGGGATCAACTACCAGCAACTATATGGTGGCCCATCTCAAGTTCCAGGGTATCAGACAGAGAGACATACAGACAGTGATAAGGATTGCAGGCCTGCCTGGTCTTTCTTTCTTTCTTATCCTTTTTAAAAAAATGTTTATTTATATATTTATTTATATATTTATTAGATATATGTACACTGTAGCTGCTTTCAGACACTCCAGAAGAGGTTGTCAGATTCTGGAGAATCTAAATCCCTCTTATGGTCTGCATATGATGTACATAAACACAGCCTCGCATATACTTCTAAAAATTTAAAGATGTGTGGGGCCACTGAGAGGGCTTAACAATTAACAGCATTGTCTCCTCTTTCAGAGAACCTGGGATAAACTACCAGCACCTTATGGTGGCCCATCTCCAGTTCCAGTGGATCAGACAGACAGACAGACAGACAGAGAGACAGAGATAAGGATGGCAGGCCTGCCTGGTCTTTCTTTATTTTTTATACTTTTAAAAAATTGTTTATTTATTTATTTATTTATTTATTTATTTATTTATTAGATATAAGTACACTGTAGCCGTCTTCAGACACTCCAGAAGAGGGTGTCAGATTCTAGAGAATCTAAATCCCTCTTATGGTCTGAATATGATGTACATAAACACAGCCTCACATATACTTCTAAAAATTATAAATAGGTGGGGCCACTGAAAGGACTCAACAATTAATAGCATTGTCTCCTCTTCCAGAGAACCTGGGATCAACTACCAGCATCTAAATGGTGGCCCATCTCCAGTTCCAGGGGATCAGAGAGAAAGACAGACAGACAGTGATAAGGATGGCAGGCCTGCCTGGTCTTTCTTTCTTTCTTATCCTTTTTTTTTAAAAAATGTTCGTTTATTTATTTATTTATTTATTTATTTATTTATTTATTTATTATTAGATATAAGTACACTGTAGCTGTTCAGACACTCGAGAAGAGGGTGTCAGATTCTGGAGAATCTAAATCCCTCTTATAGTATGCATATGATGTACATAAACACAGTCTTACATATACTTCTAAAAATTTATAGAAGGGTGGGGCCACTCTAAAAGCTCAACAATTAACAGCATTGTCTCCTCTTCCAGAGTACCTGGGATCAACTACCAGCAACTATATGGTGGCCCATCTCAAGTTCCAGGGGATCAGACAGAGAGACATACAGACAGTGATAAGGATGGCAGGCCTGCCTGGTCTTTCTTTCTTTCTTATCCTTTTTTAAAAAATGTTTATTTATATATTTATTTATATATTTATTAGATATATGTACACTGTAGCTGCTTTCAGACACTCCAGAAGAGGGTGTCAGATTCTGGAGAATCTAAATCCCTCTTATGGTCTGCATATGATGTACATAAACACAGCCTCGCATATACTTCTAAAAATTTAAAGATGTGTGGGGCCACTGAGAGGGCTCAACAATTAACAGCATTGTCTCCTTTTTCAGAGAACCTGGGATAAACTACCAGCACCTTATGGTGGCCCATCTCCAGTTCCAGTGGATCAGACAGACAGACAGACAGACAGAGAGACAGAGATAAGGATGGCAGGCCTGCCTGGTCTTTCTTTATTTCTTATACTTTTAAAAAATTGTTTATTTATTTATTTATTTATGTATTTATTAGATATAAGTACACTGTAGCCGTCTTCAGACACTCCAGAAGAGGGTGTCAGATT
Source organism: Mus caroli (assembly GCF_978045245.1). Lineage (NCBI taxonomy): Eukaryota > Metazoa > Chordata > Mammalia > Rodentia > Muridae > Mus > Mus caroli. The sequence goes on from NW_028227344.1 coordinate 292,130, forward strand.
CTAGAGAATCTAAATCCCTCTTATGGTCTGATTAGGATGTACATAAACACAGCCTCACATATACTTCTAAAAATTATAAATAGGTGGGGCCACTGAAAGGACTCAACAATTAACAGCATTGTCTCCTCTTCCAGAGAACCTGGGATCAACTACCAGCATCTAAAAGGTGGCCCATCTCCAGTTCTAGGGGATCAGACAGACAGAGAGACAGACAGTGATAAGGATGGCAGGCCTGCCTGGTCTTTCTTTCTTATCCTTTTTTTAAAAAAATGTTTATTTATTTATTTATTTATTTATTTATTTATTATTAGATATAAGTACACTGTAGCTGTTCAGACACTCCAGAAGAGGGTGTCATATTCTGGAGAATGTAAATCCCACTTATGGTATGCATATGATGTACATAAACACAGCTTCACATATACTTCTAAAAATTTAAAGAAGGGTGGGGCCGCTCTAAAAGCTCAACAATTAACAGCATTGTCTCCTCTTCCAGAGTACCTGGGATCAACTACCAGCAACTATATGGTGGCCCATCTCAAGTTCCAGGGGATCAGACAGAGAGACATACAGACAGTGATAAGGATGGCAGGCCTGCCTGGTCTTTCTTTCTTTCTTATCCTTTTTAAAAAAATGTTTATTTATATATTTATTTATATATTTATTAGATATATGTACACTGTAGCTGCTTTCAGACACTCCAGAAGAGGGTGTCAGATTCTGGAGAATCTAAATCCCTCTTATGGTCTGCATATGATGTACATAAACACAGCCTCGCATATACTTCTAAAAATTTAAAGATGTGTGGGGCCACTGAGAGGGCTCAACAATTAACAGCATTGTCTCCTCTTTCAGAGAACCTGGGAAAAACTACCAGCACCTTATGGTGGCCCATCTCCAGTTCCAGTGGATCAGACAGACAGACAGACAGACAGAGAGACAGAGATAAGGATGGCAGGCCTGCCTGGTCTTTCTTTATTTCTTATACTTTTTAAAAATTGTTTATTTATTTATTTATTTATTTATGTATTTATTAGATATAAGTACACTGTAGCCGTCTTCAGACACTCCAGAAGAGGGTGTCAGATTCTAGAGAATCTAAATCCCTCTTATGGTCTGAATATGATGTACATAAACACAGCCTCACATATACTTCTAAAAATTATAAATAGGTGGGGCCACTGAAAGGACTCAACAATTAACAGCATTGTCTCCTCTTCCAGAGAACCTGGGATCAACTACCAGCATCTAAAAGGTGGCCCATCTCCAGTTCCAGGGGATCAGACAGACAGAGAGACAGACAGTGATAAGGATGGCAGGCCTGCCTGGTCTTTCTTTCTTATCCTTTTTTTAAAAAAATGTTTATTTATTTATTTATTTATTTATTTATTTATTTATTTATTTATTTATTTATTATTAGATATAAGTACACTGTAGCTGTTCAGACACTCCAGAAGAGGGTGTCATATTCTGGAGAATCTAAATCCCACTTATGGTATGCATATGATGTACATAAACACAGCCTCACATATACTTCTAAAAATTTAAAGAAGGGTGGGGCCACTCTAAAAGCTCAACATTTAACAGCATTGTCTCCTCTTCCAGAGTACCTGGGATCAACTACCAGCAACTATATGGTGGCCCATCTCAAGTTCCTGGGGATCAGACAGTGAGACATACAGACAGTGATAAGGATGGCAGGCCTGCCTGGTCTTTCTTTCTTTCTTATCCTTTTTAAAAAAATGTTTAGTTATATATTTATTTATATATTTATTAGATATATGTACACTGTAGCTGCTTTCAGACACTCCAGAAGAGGGTGTCAGATTCTGGAGAATCTAAATCCCTCTTATGGTCTGCATATGATGTACATAAACACAGCCTCGCATATACTTCTAAAAATTTAAAGATGTGTGGGGCCACTGAGAGGGCTCAACAATTAACAGCATTGTCTCCTCTTTCAGAGAACCTGGGATAAACTACCAGCACCTTATGGTGGCCCATCTCCAGTTCCAGTGGATCAGACAGACAGACAGACAGACAGAGAGACAGAGATAAGGATGGCAGGCCTGCCTGGTCTTTCTTTATTTCTTATACTTTTTAAAAATTGTTTATTTATTTATTTATTTATTTATGTATTTATTAGATATAAGTACACTGTAGCCGTCTTCAGACACTCCAGAAGAGGGTGTCAATTTCTAGAGAATCTAAATCCCTCTTATGGTCTGAATATGATGTACATAAACACAGCCTCACATATACTTCTAAAAATTATAAATAGGTGGGGCCACTGAAAGGACTCAACAATTAACAGCATTGTCTCCTCTTCCAGAGAACCTGGGATCAACTATCAGCATCTAAAAGGTGGCCCATCTCCAGTTCCAGGGGATCAGACAGAAAGACAGACAGACAGTGATAAGGATGGCAGGCCTGCCTGGTCTTTCTTTCTTTCTTATCCTTTTTTTTAAAAATGTTTGTTTATTTATTTATTTATTTATTTATTTATTTATTTATTTATTTATTTATTATTAGATATAAGTACACTGTAGCTGTTCAGACACTCGAGAAGAGGGTGTCAGATTCTGGAGAATCTAAATCCCTCTTATGGTCTGCATATGATGTACATAAACACAGTCTTACATATACTTCTAAAAATTTATAGAAGGGTGGGGCCACTCTAAAAGCTCAAAAATTAACAGCATTGTCTCCTCTTCCAGAGTACCTGGGATCAACTACCAGCAACTATATGGTGGCCCATCTCAAGTTCCAGGGGATCAGACAGAGAGACATACAGACAGTGATAAGGATTGCAGGCCTGCCTGGTCTTTCTTTCTTTCTTATCCTTTTTAAAAAAATGTTTATTTATATATTTATTTATATATTTATTAGATATATGTACACTGTAGCTGCTTTCAGACACTCCAGAAGAGGGTGTCAGATTCTGGAGAATCTAAATCCCTCTTATGGTCTGCATATGATGTACATAAACACAGCCTCGCATATACTTCTAAAAATTTAAAGATGTGTGGGGCCACTGAGAGGGCTCAACAATTAACAGCATTGTCTCCTCTTTCAGAGAACCTGGGATAAACTACCAGCACCTTATGGTGGCCCATCTCCAGTTCCAGTGGATCAGACAGACAGACAGACAGACAGAGAGACAGAGATAAGGATGGCAGGCCTGCCTGGTCTTTCTTTATTTCTTATACTTTTTAAAAATTGTTTATTTATTTATTTATTTATTTATTTATTTATGTATTTATTAGATATAAGTACACTGTAGCCGTCTTCAGACACTCCAGAAGAGGGTGTCAGATTCTAGAGAATCTAAATCCCTCTTATGGTCTGAATATGATGTACATAAACACAGCCTCACATATACTTCAAAAAATTATAAATAGGTGGGGCCACTGAAAGGACTCAACAATTAACAGCATTGTCTCCTCTTCCAGAGAACCTGGGATCAACTACCAGCACCTAAAAGGTGGCCCATCTCCAGTTCCAGGGGATCAGACAGAAAGACAGACAGACAGTGATAAGGATGGCAGGCCTGCCTGGTCTTTCTTTCTTTCTTATCCTTTTTTTAAAAAAATGTTCGTTTATTTATTTATTTATTTATTTATTTATTTATTTATTATTAGATATAAGTACACTGTAGCTGTTCAGACACTCGAGAAGAGGGTGTCAGATTCTGGAGAATCTAAATCCCTCTTATGGTCTGCATATGATGTACATAAACACAGTCTTACATATACTTCTAAAAATTTATAGAAGGGTGGGGCCACTCTAAAAGCTCAACAATTAACAGCATTGTATCCTTTTCCAGAGTACCTGGGATCAACTACCAGCAACTATATGGTGGCCCATCTCCAGTTCCAGGGGATCAGACAGACAGACAAAAAGACAGTGATAAGGATGGCAGGCCTGCCTGGTCTTTCTTTCTTTCTTATCCTTTTTAAAAAAATGTTTATTTATATATTTATTTATGTATTTATTAGATATATGTACACTGTAGCTGCTTTCAGACACTCCAGAAGAGGGTGTCAGATTCTGGAGAATCTAAATCCTTCTTATGGTCTGCATATGATGTACATAAACACAGCCTCGCATATACATCTAAAAATTTAAAGATGTGTGGGGCCACTGAGAGGGCTCAACAATTAACAGCATTGTCTCCTCTTTCAGAGAACCTGGGATAAACTACCAGCACCTTATGGTGGCCCATCTCCAGTTCCAGTGGATCAGACAGACAGACAGACAGACAGAGAGACAGAGATAAGGATGGCAGGCCTGCCTGGTCTTTCTTTATTTCTTATACTTTTTAAAAATTGTTTATTTATTTATTTATTTATTTATTTATTTATTTATTTATGTATTTATTAGATATAAGTACACTGTAGCCGTCTTCAGACACTCCAGAAGAGGGTGTCAGATTCTAGAGAATCTAAATCCCTCTTATGGTCTGAATATGATGTACATAAACACAGCCTCACATATACTTCTAAAAATTATAAATACGTGGGGCCACTGAAAGGACTCAACAATTAACAGCATTGTCTCCTCTTCCAGAGAAACTGGGATCAACTACCAGCACCTAAAAGGTGGCCCATCTCCAGTTCCAGGGGATCAGACAGACAGACAGACAGACAGTGATAAGGATTTCAGGCCTGCCTGGTCTTTCTTTCTTTCTTATCCTTTTTTTAAAAAAATGTTTGTTTATTTATTTATTTATTTATTTATTTATTTATTTATTTATTATTAGATATAAGTACACTGTAGCTGTTCAGACACTCCAGAAGAGGGTGTCAGATTCTGGAGAATCTAAATCCCTCTTATGTCTGCATATGATGTACATAAACACAGCCTCACATATACTTCTAAAAATTTAAAGAAGGGTGGGGCCACTCTAAAAGCTCAACAATTAACAGCATTGTCTCCTCTTCCAGAGGACCTGGGATCAACTACCAGCAACTATATGGTGGCCCATCTCCAGTTCCAGGGGATCAGACAGACAGACATACAGACAGTGATAAGGATGGCAGGCCTGCCTGGTCTTTCTTTCTTTATTATCCCTTTTAAAAAAATGTTTATTTATATATTTATTTATGTATTTATTAGATATATGTACACTGTAGCTGTCTTCACACACTCCAGAAGAGGGTGTCAGATTCTGGAGAATCTAAATCCCTCTTATGGTCTGCATATTCGGTACATAAACACAGCCTTGCATATACTTCTAAAAATTTAAAGATGGGTGGGGATCACTGAGAGGGCTCAACAATTAACAGCATTGTCTCCTCTTTCAGAGAACCTGGGATAAACTACCAGCACCTTATGGTGGCCCATCTCCAGTTCCAGGGGATAAGACAGACAGACAGACAGAGAGACAGAGATATGGATGGCTGGCCTGCCTGGTCTTTCTTTATTTCTTATACTTTTTAAAAAATGTTTATTTATTTATTTATTTATTTATTTATGTATTTATTAGATATAAGTACACTGTAGCCGTCTTCAGACACTCCAGAAGAGGGTGTCAGATTCTAGAGAATCTAAATCCCTCTTATGGTCTGAATATGATGTACATAAACACAGCCTCACATATACTTCTAAAAATTATAAATACGTGGGGCCACTGAAAGGACTCAACAATTAACAGCATTGTCTCCTCTTCCAGAGAAACTGGGATCAACCACCAGCACCTAAAAGGTGGCCCATCTCCAGTTCCAGTTGGTCAGACAGACAGACAGAGAGACAGAGATATGGATGGCAGGCCTGACTGGTCTTTCTTTATTTCTTATACTTTTTAAAAAATGTTTATTTATTCATTTATTTATTTATTTATGTATTTATTAGATATAAGTACACTGTAGCCGTCTTCAGACACTCCAGAAGATGGTGTCAGATTCTGGAGAATCTAAATCCCTCTTATGGTCTGAATATGATGTACATAAACACAGCCTCACATATACTTGTAAAAATTAAAAATGGGTGGGGCCACTGAAAGGGCTCAACAATTAACAGCATTGTCTCCTCTTCCAGAGAAACTGGGATCAACTACCAGCACCTACAAGGTGGCCCATCTCCAGTTCCAGGGGATCAGACAGACAGACAGACAGACAGAGATAAGTATGGCAGGCCTGCCTGGTCTTTCTTTCTTTCTCATCCTTTTAAAATAATGTTTATTTATTTATTTATTTATTTATATATGTATGTATTCATTAGATATAAGTACACTGTAGTTGTCTTCAGACAATCCAGAAAAGGGTGTCAGATTCTGGAGAATCTAAATCCCTCTTATGGTCTGCATATGATGTACATAAACACAGCCTAACATATACTTCTAAAAATTTAAAGATAGGTGGAGCCACTGAAAGGGCTCAACAATTAATAGCATTGTCTCCTCTTCCAGAGAACCTGGGTTCAACTAACAGCAACTATATGGTGGCCCATCTCCAGTTCCAAGGGATCAGACAGTCTGACAGACAGACAGACTGACAGAGATTAGGATGGCAGGCCTGCCTGGTCTTTCTTTCTTTCTTATCCTTTTTAAAAAATGTTTATTTATTTATGTATTTATTAGATATAAGTACACTGTAGCTGTCTTCAGACACTCCAGAAGAGGGTGTCAGATTCTGGAGAATCTAAATCCCTCTTATGGTCTGCATATGATGTACATAAACACAGCCTCACATATACTACTAAAAATTTAACGATGGGTGGGGCCACTGAAAGCGCTCAACAATTAACAGCATTGTCTCCTCTTCCAGAGAACCTGGGATCAACTACCAGCACCTATATGGTGGCCCATATCCAGTTCCAGGGGATCAGAACGACTGACAAACAGACAGACAGAGATAAGGATGGTAGGCCTGCCTGGTCTTTCTTTTTTTCTTATCCGGTTTAAATAATGTTTATTTTTTATTTATTTATTTATTTATTTATTTATTTATTTATTTATGTATTTATTAGATATAAGTACACTGTAGCTGTCTTCAGACACTCCATAAGAGGGTGTCAGATTCTGGAGAATCTAAATCCCTCTTATGGTCTGCATATGATGTACATAAACACAGCCTCACATATACTTCTAAAAATTTAAAGATGGGTAGGGCCACTGATAGGGCTCAACAATTAAGAGCATTGTCTCCTCTTCCAGAGAACCTTGGATCAACTACCAGCAACTATATGGTGGCCCATCTCCAGTTCCCGGGGATCAGATAGACAGACAGAGAGACAGGCAGAGTTATGGATGGCAGGCCTGCCTGGTCTGTCTTTCTTTCTTATCCTTTTTAAAAAATGTTTATTTATTTATTTATTTATTTATCTATTTATTTATTAGATATAAGTACACTGTAGCTGTCTTCAGATACTCCAGAAGAGGGTGTCAGATTCTGGAGAATCTAAATCCCTCTTATGGTCTGCATATGATGTACATAAACACAGCCTCACATATACTTCTAAATATTTAAAGATGGGTAGGGCCACTGATAGGGCTCAACAATTAACAGCATTGTCTCCTCTTCCAGAGAACCTGGGATCAACTACCAGCAACTTTATGGTAGCCCAACTCCAGTTCCAGGGGATCAGACAGAGAGACAGACAGACAGAGATAAGGATGGCAGGCCTGCCTGGTCTTACTTTCTTTCTTATCCTTTTTAAAAAATGTTTATTTATTTATTTATTTATTTATTTATTTATTTATTATATATAAGTACACTGTAGCTGTCTTCACTCACTCCAGTAGAGGGTGTCAGATTCTGGAGAATCTAAATCCTCTTAAAATCTGAATATGATGTACATAAACACAGCCTCACATAAACTTCTAAATATTTAAAGAAGTGTGGGGCCACTGAAAGGGCTCAACAATTAACCGTATTGTCTCCTCTTCCAGAGAACCTTGGATCAACTACCAGCACAATATGGTGGCCCATCTCTAGTTCCCGGGGATCAGATAGACAGACAGACAGACAGACAGAGATAAGGATGGCAGGCCTGCCTGGTCTTTCTTTCTTTCTTATACTTTTTAAAAAATGTTTATATATTTATTTATTTATTTATCTATTTATTTATTAGATATAAGTACACTGTAGCTGTCTTCAGACACTCCAGAAGAGGGTGTCAGATTCTGGAAAATCTAAATCCCTCTTATGGTCTGCATATGATGTACATAAACACAGCCTCACATATACCTCTAAATATTTAAAGATGGGTGGCGCCACTGAAAGGGCTCAAAAATTAACAGCATTGTCTCCTCTTCCAGAGTACCTGGGATCAACTACCAGCAACTATATGGTGGCCCATCTCCAGTTCCAGGGGATCAGACAGACAGACATACAGACAGTGATAAGGATGGCAGGCCTGCCTGGTCTTTCTTTCTTTCTTATCCTTTTAAAAAAATGTTTATTTATATATTTATTTATGTATTTATTAGATATAAGTACACTGTAGCTGTCTTCAGACACTCCAGAAGAGGGTGTCAGATTCTGGAGAATCTAAATCCCTCTTATGGTCTGCATATGATGTACATAAACACAGCCTCACATATACTTCTAAAAATTTAAAGATGTGTGGGGCCACTGAGAGGGCTCAACAATTAACAGCATTGTCTCCTCTTTCAGAGAACCTGGGATAAACTACCAGCACCTTATGGTGGCACATCTCCAGTTCCAGTGGATCAGACAGACAGACAGAGAGACAGAGATAAGGATGGCAGGCCTGCCTGGTCTTTCTTTATTTCTTATACTTTTTAAAAAATGTTTATTTATTTATTTATTTATTTATTTATTTATTTATTTATTTATGTATTTATTAGATATAAGTACACTGTAGCTGTCTTCAGACACTCCAGAAGAGGGTGTCAGATTCTGGAGAATCTAAATCCCTCTTATGGTCTGCATATGATGTACATAAACACAGCCTCACATATACTTCTAAATATTTAAAGATGGGTAGGGCCTCTGATAGGGCTCAACAATTAACAGCATTGTCTCCTCTTCCAGAGAACCTGGGATCAACTACCAGCAACTTTATGGTAGCCCAAGTCCAGTTCCAGGGGATCAGACAGACAGACAGACAGACAGAGATAAGGATGGCAGGCCTGCCTGGTCTTACTTTCTTTCTTATCCTGTTTAAAAAATATTTATTTATTTTTTTTTTTATGTATTTCTTAGATATAAGTACACTTTAGCTTTCTTATACACTCCAGAGGAGGGTGTCAGATTCTGGAGAATGAAAATCCCTCTTATGGTCTTCATAGGATGTACATAAACACAGCCTCACATATACTGAGCTGAGGTGTCACAGGCCAACTGCTGGAATTTCTGAGTACCACCTAGATTGAGAAAAGCTATGCTGTGGTTGCTTAATTTATGTATTTTATTATTTCTATTTGTTGTTTTGTTTTGTTTTATTTGTTTTTAGAGAAGTCCTCAGTCTGTAGCTCTGGCTGACCCAGGACTGCCTACTTGTGTTAATTAGGGTTTCACAGCTGAGAACAGACACCAAGAGCAAGGTAAGGCTTAGAAAACTCTACATTCAGTGGTTGCTCAAGCTCTTAATGAGAGCACTCTGTAGGCAGAGGCAGTCAGTTTCTGAGTTCGAGGCCACCCTGGTGAAAGACAGGGCTAGGGTAGGGGCTAGGGTGAGGAAAGAAAGAAAGAAAAGAAACAAAGAAAGAAGAATAAAAAGTTTTTATAAAACTTTTATAAAAAGTGTTAAAGTTTTTAAAAATTAAAAAAAAAAAAAATACCAGATCACCATCACACAGCATTGGCTGTCTTCAGGTGTATCCTTTCAGCCTCCAAAACAAAAAACAATGGCTGGCTGTCTTCAGGTATATCCTATTCTCGAGTCTTATTTCCAACCTTAGAGCTGGGCTGAGCTGCCTCATTATGTAATTGCAAACCGTCCTTGGTTTGTCTTTTCCATTTCTAAGACTAACAGGCCTTTTTCTATTTATTGAATATGCTCATGACTGTCCTTTAGATATAGTAAATATAACTGTTGCTTATAAAACTTCTTTTCTAGGAATTTTTAAAGGGCAATGGCAGAGTTTATTTATAAAAAAATATTTTGCATTTATTTATTTGTGTGAGTGATGAAGCCCAGGTCTTCAAACTCGTCAGGAGGTATGATTACCTCCCATCTCTCTCAACCCCTCTCTCTCCTCTCTCAATGATTGTGTAAGAATGTTTTGCATGTGTATGCTGTGCCCACAGACTCCAGAACAGAGTATTAGATCCCCTGGAACTGGAGATGGGCCACCATATATAATACTGGTAATTGAGCCCAGGTTCTCTGGAAGAGGAGACAATGCTCTTAATTGTTGAGCCCTCTCTGTAGCCACATCTTTCTTTCTTTTTTTTTTTTTGAGTATATGTGAGGCTGTGTTTATATACATCATATGCAGACAATAAGAATGATTTAGATTCTTCAGAATCTGACACCCTCTTCTGGACTGTCTGAACATAGCTACAGCATACTTAAATATAATAAATAAATAAATCTTTAAAAAGAAAAGGAAAAGTAAAAAAGAAAGATCAGGCCTGCCATATGCATGTTCATAGAGGAAAATGAAGAGACCCCAATCTAACCTCAGCAGGGTGCTTCCTTCTGGATGGTAGCTCACAGTTTCATCCCAGCAAGACAGGCAAATCACTGAGTTCAAGGACAGTAAGGTTCAGGACAGCCAAGGTTAGGAAGGAAAAGGGTCTATGTTGAGAATACAAACCGACAAAACAACAACTAGGAAAAAGAAGTGACAGTGTAACTTGGGGTAGGGTACCAACAAGAGAAAGCTTTCTGTTACCACTTACAAACACCAGTAGCCTTGCACCCTTCTGCCCAGGTCCCTGCCTTCCTTTCTAGGAATTCTAAGGATGCCAGGGGGTGGGGGAATCCAGATTAACGTTTTAAAAACAAAGACTTGGCCTTTGATGTCTATAGGAAGCCCTTCTCAGTGCCTTTAACTACCACTGAACTTTCAGGGCTGTGACTCAACTGTAACAAGGAACAGGGCTAAGAACCTGCAGCCTTTGAAAACAACTATTTTTTTAAAGTGGGGGACACAAATCAGCAGTAGAACCCCTCAGGTTCAGCCATAATACTTGTTAGGGAAAGAGCCTCAAAGTCCGGAGCTGAGGTCTCATGGGTGAACTGCTTCAAGCTCTGAGTATCATTGAAAGAAAGAAAAGATATCATGTGGTTGCTTAATTTATTTATTTTATTATTTCTATTTTTTGTTTTCTTTTGTTTTGTTTTAGAAAAGGCCTCAGACTGTAGCTATGGCTGACCTAGGACAGACTACATGTGTTAATTAGGGTTTCACAGCTGAGAAACAGACCATACCTATGTAAGACTTAGAAAACCAAACAGTCAGTGGTGACTCGAGCTCTTAATGAGAGCACTCTGGAGGCAGAGGCAGTCAGTTTCTGAGTTCGAGGCCAGCCTGGTTAAAGACAGGGATAGGCAGGGCTAGGCAAGGCAGGGCTGGGCTAGGCTAGGCTAGGCAAGGGGCTGGTCTAGTCAAGGCAAGGGACTAGGCTAGGCTACTCAAGGGGCTAGGCAAGACAGACAGACAGAGAGAAAGACAGACAAGGATGGCAGGCCTGCCTGGTTTTTCTTTCTTTCTTATCCCTTTAAAAAATGTTTATTTATTTATTTATTTATTTATTATGTATTTATTAGATATAAGTACACTGTAGCTGTCTTCAGACACTCCAGAAGAGGGTGTCAGATTCTGGAGAATCTATATCCCTCTTATGGTCTGCATATGATGTACATAAACACAGCCTCACATTTACATCTTAAAATTTAAAGATGTGTGGGGCCAATGAAAGGGCTCAACAATTAACAGCATTGTCTCCTCTTATGGAGAACCTGGGATCAACTACCAGGAACTATATGGTGGCCCATCTCCAGTTCCAGGGGATCAGACAGACAGACAGACATACGGACAGATAGAGTTAAGGATGGCAGGCCTACCTGGTCTTTCATTCTTTTTTATCCTTTTTAAAAAATGTTTATTAATTTAAGTATGTATTTATTAGATATAAGTTCACTGTAGCTGTCTTCAAACACTCCCGAAGAGGGTGTCAGATTCTGGAGAATCTATATCCCTCTTATGGTCTGCATATGATGTACATGAACACAGCCTCACATATACTTCTAAAAATTTAAAGATGGGTGGGGCCACTGAAAAGCTCAACAATTAACAGCACTTACTCTTCTTCCAGAGAACCTGGGATCAACTACCAGCAATTATATGGTGGCCCATCTCCAGTTCCAGGGGATCAGAACGACTGACAGACAGACAGACAGAGATAAGGATTGTTGGCCTGCCTGGTCTTTCTTTTTTTCTTATCCGGTTTAAATAATGTTTATTTATTTTTTATTTATTTATTTATTTATTTATTTATTTATTTATTAGATATAAGTACACGGTAGCTGTCTTCAGACACTCCAGAAGAGGGTGTCAGATTCTGGAGAATCTAAATCCCTCTTATGGTCGGCATATTCGGTACATAAACACAGCCTCGCATATACTTCTAAAAATTTAAAAATGGGTGGGGCCACTGAAAGGCCTCAACAATTAACAGCATTGTCTCCGTTTCCAGAGAACCTGGGATCAACTACAAGCAACTCTATGGTGGCCAATCTCCAGTTCCAGAGGATCAGACAGACAGACAGACAGACAGAGATAAGGATGGCAGGCCTGCCTGGTCTTTCTTTCTTTCTTATCCTTTTAAAAAAATGTTTATTTATATATTTATTTATGTATTTATTAGATATAAGTACACTGTAGCTGTCTTCAGACACTCCAGAAGAGGGTGTCAGATTCTGGAGAATCAAAATCCCTCTTATGGTCTGCATATGATGTACATAAACGCAGCCTCACATATACTTCTAAAAATTTAAAGATGTGTGGGGCCACTGAGAGGGCTCAACAACTAACAGCATTGTCTCCTCTTTCAGAGAACCTGGGATAAACTACCAGCACCTTATGGTGGCCCATCTCCAGTTCCAGTGGATCAGACAGACAGACAGACAGACAGAGAGACAGAGATAAGGATGGCAGGCCTGCCTGGTCTTTCTTTATTTCTTATACTTTTTAAAAATTGTTTATTTATTTATTTATTTATTTATTTATTTATTTATTTATTAGATATAAGTACACTGTAGCCGTCTTCAGACACTCCAGAAGAGGGTGTCAGATTCTAGAGGATCTAAATCCCTCTTATGGTCTGAATATGATGTACATAAACACAGCCTCACATATACTTCTAAAAATTAAAAATGGGTGGGGCCACTGAAAGGGCTCAACAATTAACAGCATTGTCTCCTCTTCCAGAGAAGCTGGGATCAACTACCAGCAATTATATGGTGGCCCATCTCCAGTTCCAGGGGAACAGACAGACAGACAGACAGACAGAGATAAGGATGGCAGGCCTGCCTGGTCTTTCTTTATTTCTTATCCTTTTAAAATAATGTTTATTTATTTATTTATTTATTTATTTATTTAATTATTTATTTATTTATTAGATATAAGTACACTGTAGTTGTCTTCAGACACTCCAGAAGAGGGTGTCAGATTCTGGAGAATCTAAATCCCTCTTATGGTCTGCATATGATGTACATAAACACAGCCTAACATATACTTCTAAAAATTTAAAGATAGGTGGAGCCACTGAAAGGGCTCAACAATTAACAGCATTGTCTCCTCTTCCAGAGAACCTGGGATCAACTAACAGCAACTATATGGTGGCCCATCTCCAGTTCCAAGGGATCAGACAGACTGACAGACAGACAGACTGACAGAGATAAGGATGGCAGGCCTGCCTGGTCTTTCTTTCTTTCTTATCCTTTTTAAAAAATGTTTATTTATTTATTTGTTTATTAGATATAAGTACACTGTAGCCGTCTTCAGACACTCCTGAAGAAGGTGTCAGATTCTGGAGAATCTAAATCCCTCTTATGGTCTGCATATGATGTACATAAACACAGCCTCACATTCTTAAAATTTAAAGGTGGGGGGGCCACTGAAAGGGCTCAGCAATTAACAGCATTGTCTCCTCTTACAGAGAACCTGGGATCAACTACCTGCAACTATATGGTGGCCCATCTCCACTCTCAGGGGATCAGACAGACAGACAAGGATAAGGATGGCAGGCCTGCATGGTCTTTCTTTCTTTCTTAACCTTTTAAAAAAAATTTTATTTATTTATGTATTTATTAGATATAAGTACACTGTAGCTGTCTTCAGACACTCCAGAAGAGGGTGTCAGATTCTGATGAATCTAAATCCCTCTTCTGGTCTGATATGATGTACATGAACACAGCCTCACATACACTTCTAAAAATTTAAAGATGGGTAGGGCCACTGATAGGGCTCAACAATTAACAGCATTGTCTCCTCTTCCAGAGATCCTGGGATCAACTACCAGCAACTTTATGGTAGCCCATCTCCAGTTCCAGGGGATCAGACGAACAGACAGACAGACAGAGATAAGGATGGCAGGCCTGCCTGGTCTTACTTTCTTTCTTATCCTTTTTAAAAAATGTTTATTTATTTATTTATTTATTTATTTATTTATTATATATAAGTACACTGTAGCTGTCTTCAGACACTCCAGTAGAGGGTGTCAGATTCTGGAAAATCTAAATCCTCTTATAATCTGAATATAATGTACTTAAACACAGCCTCACATATACTTCTAAATATTTAAAGAAGTGTGGGGCCACTGAAAGGGCTCAACAATTAAGAGCATTTTCTCCTCTTCCAGAGAACCTTGGATCAACTACCAGCAACTATATGGTGGCCCATCTCCAGTTCCCGGGGATCAGATAGACAGACAACAGACAGGCAGAGATATTGATGGCAGGCCTGCCTGGTCTTTCTTCCTTTCTTATCCTTTTAAAAAAATGTTTATTTATTTATTTATTTATTTATTTATTTATCTATTTATTTATTAGATATAAGTACACTGTAGCTGTCTTCAGACACTCCAGAAGAGTGTGTCAGATTCTGGAGAATCTAAATCCCTCTTATGGTCTGCATATGATGTACATAAACACAGCCTCACATATACTTCTAAATATTTAAAGATGGGTAGGGCTACTGATAGGGCTCAACAATTAACAGCATTGTCTCCTCTTCCAGAGAACCTGGGATCAACTACCAACAATTTTATGGTAGCCCAACTCCAGTTCCAGGGGATCAGACAGACAGACAGACAGACAAACAGAGATAAGGATGGCAGGCCTGCCTGGTCTTACTTTCTTTCTTATCCTTTTTAAAAATTGTTCATTTATTTATTTATTTATTTATGTATTTATTATATATAAGTACACTGTAGCTGTCTTCAGTCACTCCCGTAGAGGGTGTCAGATTCTGGAGAATCTAAATCCTCTTATAATCTGAATATGATGTACATAAACACAGCCTCACATATACTTCTAAATATTAAAGAAGTGTGGGGCCACTGAAAGGGCTCAACAATTAACAGCACTGGCTCCTCTTCCAGAGAACCTTGGATCAACTACCAGCAACTATATGGTGGCCCATCTCCAGTTCCAGGGGATCAGACAGACAGACAGACAGACAGACAGAGATACGGATGGCAGGCCTGCCTGGTCTTACTTTCTTTCTTATCCTTTTTAAAAAATGTTTATTTATTTATTTATTTATTTATTTATTTATTTATTTATGTATTTATTACATATAAGTACACTGTAGCTGTCTTCAGACACTCCAGTATAGGGTGTCAGTTTCTGGAGAATCTAAATCCTCTTATAATCAGAATATGATGTACATAAACACAGCCTCACATATACTTCTAAATATTTAAAGAAGTGTGGGGCCACTGAAAGGGCTCAACAATTAACAGCATTGGCTCCTCTCCCAGAGAACCTTGGATCAACTACCAGCAACTATATGGTGGCCAATCTCCAGTTCCCGGGGATCAGATAGACAGACAGACAGACAGACAGACAGACAGAGATATGGATGGCAGGCCTGCCTGGTCTTTCTTTCTTTCTTATCCTTTTTAAAAAATGTTTATTTATTTATTTATTTATTTATCTATTTATTTATTAGATATAAGTACACTGTAGCTGTCTTCAGACACTCCAGAAGTGGGTGTCAGATTCTGGAGAATCTAAATCCCTCTTATGGTCTGCATATGATGTACATAAACACAGCCTCACATATACTTCTAAATATTTAAAGATGGGTGGCGCCACTGAAAGGGCTCAACAATTAACAGCATTGTCTCCTCTTCGAGAGAACCTGGGATCAACTACCAGCAACTATTCGTGGCCCATCTCCAGTTCCCAGGGATCAGATAGACAGACAGACAGACAGACAGAGATATGGATGGCAGGCCTGCCTGTTCTTTCTTTCTGTCTTATCCTTTTTAAAAAATGTTTATTTATTTATTTATTTATTTAGTAGATATAAGTACACTGTAGCTGTTCAGACACTCCAGAAGAGGGTGTCAGATTCTGGAGAATCTAAATCCCTCTTATGGTCTGCATATGATGTACATAAACACAGCCTCACATATACTTATAAAAAGTATAAATAGGTGGGGTCACTGAAAGGACTCAACAATTAACAGCATTGTCTCCTCTTCCAGAGAACCTGGGATCAACTACCAGCACCTAAAACGTGGCCCATCTCCAGTTCCAGGGGATCAGACAGACAGACATACAGACAGTGATAAGGATGGCAGGCCTGCCTGGTCTTTCTTTATTTCTTATACATTTTAAAAAATGTTTATTTATTTATTTATTTATTTATTTATTCATTTATTTATTTATGTAATTATTAGATATAAGTACACTGTAGCCGTTTTCAGACACTCCAGAAGAGGGTGACAGATTCTAGAGAATCTAAATCCCTCTTATGGTCTGAATATGATGTACATAAACACAGCATCACATATACTTCTAAAAATTAAAAATGGGTGGGGACACTGAAAGGGCTCAACAATTAACAGCATTGTCTCCTCTTCCAGAGAACCTGGGATCAACTACCAGCAACTATATGGTGGCCCATCTCAAATTCCAGGGGATCAGACAGACAGACAGACAGACAGACAGACAGAGATAAGGATGGCAGGCCTGCCTGGTCTTACTTTCTTTCTTATCCTTTTTAAAAAATGTTTATTTATTTATTTATTTATTTATTTATTAGATATAAGTACACTGTAGCTGTCTTCAGACATTCCAGAAGAGGGTGTCAGATTCTCGAGAATCTAAATCCCTCTTATGGTCTGCATATGATGTACATAAACACAGCCTCACATATACTTCTAAATATTTAAAGATGGGTAGGGCCACTGATATGGCTCAACAATTAACAGCATTGTCTCCTCTTCTAGAGAACCTGGGATCAACTAACAGCAACTATATGGTGGCCCATCTCCAATTCCAAGGGATCAGACAGACTGACAGACAGACAGACTGACAGAGATAAGGATGGCAGGCCTGCCTGGTCTTTCTTTCTTCCTTATCCTTTTTAAAAAATGTTTATTTATTTATTTATATGTTTATCAGATAAAAGTACACTGTAGCCATCTTCAGACACTCCAGAAGAAGGTGTCAGATTCTGGAGAATCTAAATCCCTCTTATGGTCTGCATATGATGTACATAAACACAGCCTCACATTTACTTCTTAAAATTTAAAGGTGGGGGGGGGCACTGAAAGGGCTCAGCAATTAACAGCATTGTCTCCTCTGACAGAGAAACTGGGATCAACTACCTGCAACTATATGGTGGCCCATCTCCACTTCCAGGGGATCAGACAGACAGACAGACAGACAAGGACAAGGATGGCAGGCCTGCCTGGTCTTTCTTTCTTTATTTCTTATCCTTTTTAAAAATTTTTTATTTATTTATGTATTTATTAGATATAAGTACACTGTAGCTGTCTTCAGACACTCCAGAAGAGGGTGGCAGATTCTGATGAATCTAAATCCCTCTTATGGTCTGCATATGATGTACATAAACACAGCCTCACATACACTTCTAAAAATTTAAAGATGGTTAGGGCCACTGATAGGGTTCAACAATTAACAGCATTGTCTCCTCTTCCAGAGAACCTGGGATCAACTACCAGCAACTATATGGTAGCCCATCTCCAGTTCCAGGGGATCAGACAAACAGACAGACAGACAGACAGAGATAAGGATGGCAGGCCTGCCTGGTCTTACTTTCTTTCTTATCCTTTTTAAAAAATGTTTATTTATTTATTTATTTATTTATTTATTTATTTATTTATTATATATGAGTACACTGTAGCTGTCTTCAGACACTTAGTAGAGGGTGTGTAATTCTGGAGAATCTAAATCGTCTTATAATCTGAATATGATGTACATAAACACAGCCTCACATATACTTCTAAATATTTAAAGAAGTGTGGGGCCACTGAAAGGGCTCAACAATTAAGAGCATTGTCTCCTCTCCCAGAGAACCTTGTATCAACTACCAGCAACTATATGGTGGCCCATCTCCAGTTCCAGGGGATCAGACAGACAGACAGACAGACAGAGATAAGGTTGGCAGGCCTGCCTGGTCTTACTTTCTTTCTTATCCTTTTAAAAAAATGTTTATTTATTTATTTATTTATTTATTTATTTATTTATTTATTTATTTATTTATTATATATAAGTACACTGTAGCTGTCTTAAGACACTCCAGAAGAGGGTGTCAGATTCTGGAGAATCTAAATCCTCTTATAATCTGAATATGATGTACATAAACACAGCCTCACATATACTTCTAAATATTTAAAGAAGTGTGGGGCCACTGAAAGGGCTCAACAATTAACAGCATTGTCTCCTCTTCCACAGAACCTTGGATCAACTACCAGCAACTATATGGTGGCCCATCTCCAGTTCCCGGGGATCAGATAGACAGACAGACAGACAGGCAGAGATATGGATGCCAGGCCTGCCCGGTCTTTCTTTCTTTCTTATCCTTTTTAAAAAATATTTACTTATTTATTTATTTATTTATCTATTTATTTATGTTTTTAGTAGATATAAGTACACTATAGCTGTTCAGACACTCCAGAAGAGGGTGTCAGATTCTGGAGAATCTAAATCCCTCTTATGGCCTGCATATGATGTACATAAACACAGCCTCACATATACTTCTAAAAATTTAAAGAAGGGTGGGGCCACTCTAAAAGCTCAACAATTAACAGCATTGTCTCCTCTTCCAGAGTACCTGGGATCAACTACCAGCAACTATATGGTGGCCCATTCCAGTTCCAGGGGATCAGACAGACAGACACACAGACAGTGCTAAGGATGGCAGGCCTGCCTGGTCTTTCTTTCTTTCTTATCCTTTTTAAAAAATGTTTATTTATATTTTTATTTATGTATTTATTAGATATAAGTACACTGTAGCTGTCTTCAGACACTTCAGAAGAGGGTGTCAGATTCTGGAGAATCTAAATCCCTCTTATGGTCTGCATATGATGTACATAAACACAGCCTCACATATACTTCTTAAAATTTAAAGATGTGTGGGGCCACTGAGAGGGCTCAACAATTAACAGCATTGTCTCCTCTTTCAGAGAACCTGGAATAAACTACCAGCACCTTATGGTGGCCCATCTCCAGTTCCAGTGGATCAGACAGACAGACAGACAGAGAGACAGAGATAAGGATGGCAACCCTGCATGGTCTTTCTTTCTTTCTTATCCGGTTTAAAAAATGTTTATTTATTTATTTATTTATTTATTTATTTATTTATTTATTTATTTATGTATTAGATATAAGAACACTGTAGCCGTCTTCAGACACTCCAGAAGAGGGTGTCAGATTCTGGAGAATCTAAATCCCTCTTATGGTCTGAATATGATGTACATAAACACAGCCTCACATATACTTCTAAAAATTAAAAATGGGTAGGGCCACTGAAATGGCTCAACAATTAACAGCATTGTCTCCTCTTCCAGAGAACCTGGGATCAACTACCAGCACCTACAAGGTGGCCCATCTCCAGTTCCAGGGGATCAGACAGACAGACAGACAGACAGAGATAAGGATGTCAGGCCTGCCTGGTTTTTCTTTCTTTCTTAACCTTTTTAAAAAATATTTATTTATTTATTTATGTATTTCTTAGATATGAGTACACTGTAGCTTTCTTTAGACACTCCAGAGGAGGGTGTCATTTTCTGGAGAATGTAAATCCCTCTTATGGTATGCATATGATGTACATAAACACAGCCTCACATTTACTTTTAAAAATTTAAAGATGTGTGGGGCCAATGAAAGGGATCAACAATTAACAGCATTGTCTCCTCTTATAGAGAACCTGGGATCAACTACCAGCAACTATATGGTGGTCCATCTCCAGTTCCAGGGGTTCAGACAGACAGACAGACATACAGACAGATAGAGTTAAGGATGGCAGGCCTACCTGGTCTTTAATTCTTTCTTATCCTTTTTAAAAAAATGTTTATTAATTTAAGTATGTATTTATTAGATTTAAGTACACTGTAGCTGTCTTCAAACAATCCCGAAGAGGGTGTCAGATTCTGGAGAATCTATATCCCTCTTATGGTCTGCATATGATGTACATGAACACAGCCTCACATATACTTCTAAAAATTTAAAGATGGGTGGGCCCACTAAAAGGGCTCAACAATTAACACCATTGTGTCCTCTTCCAGACAACGTGGGATCAACTACCAGCAACTATATGGTGGCCCATCTCAAGTTGCAAGGGATCAGACAGACAGATAGACAGACAGAGATAAGAATGGCAGGCCTGCCTAATTTTTCTTTCTTTCTTATCCTTTTTAAAAATGTTTATTTATTTATTTATTCATTTATTTATTTATTTATTTATTTATTAATTTATTAGATATAAGTACACTGTGCTGTCTTCAGACTCTCCAGAAGAGGGTGTCAAATTCTGGAGAATCTATATCCCTCTTATGGTCTGCATATGATGTACATAAACACAGACTCACATATACTTCTAAAAATTTAAAGATGGGTGGGGCCACTGAATGGGCTCAACAATTAACAGCATTGTCTCCTCTTCCAGAGGACCTGGGATCAACTACCAGCAACTATATTGTGGCCCATCTCCAGTTCCAGGGGATAAGACAGACATACAGACAGACAGACAGACAAGGATTGCAGGCCTGCCTGGTTTTTCTTTCTTCTCTTATACATTTTAAAAATGTTTATTTATATATATATGTATTTATTAGATATAAGTACACTGTAGCTATCTTCAGACACTTCAGAAGTGGGTGTCATATTCTGGAGAATCTAAATCCCTCTTATGGTCTGTATACGATGTACATAAACACAGCCTCACATATACTTCTAAAAATTTAAAGATGTGTGGGTCCACTGAAACGGCTCAATAATTAACAGCATTGTCTCCTCTACCAGAGAACCTGGGATCAACTATCAGCAACTATATGGTGGCCCATCTCCAGTTCCAGGGGATCAGACAGACAGACAGACAGACAAGGATTGCAGGCCTGCCTGGTTTTACTTTCTTTCTTATCCTTTTTAAAAAATGTTTATTTATTTATTTATTCATTTATTCATTTATTTATTTATGTATTTATTATATATAAGTACACTGTAGCTGTCTTCAGACACTCCAGTAGAGGGTGTCAGATTCTGGAGAATCTAAATCCTCTTATAATCTGAATATGATGTACATAAACACAGCCTCACATATACTTCTAAATATTTAAAGAAGTGTGGGACCACTGAAAGTGCTCAACATTTAACAGCATTGTCTCATCTTCCAGAGAACCTTGGATCAACTACCAGCAACTATATGGTGGCCCATCTCCAGTTCCCGGGGATCAGATAGACAGACAAACAGACAGACAGAGTTATGGATGGCAGGCCTGCCTGGTCTTTCTTTCTTTCTTATCCTTTTTAAAAAATGTTTATTTATTTATTTATTTATTTATTTATTTATTTATCTATTTATTTATTAGATATAAGTACACTGTAGCTGTCTTCAGACACTCCAGGAGAGGGTGTCAGATTCTGGAGAATCTAAATCCCTCTTATGGTCTGCATGTGATGTACATAAACACAGCCTCACATATACTTCTAAATATTTAAAGATGGGTGGCGCCATTGAAAGGGCTCAACAATTAACAGCATTGTCTCCTCTTCTAGAGAACCAGGGATCAACTACCAGCAACTATTCGTGGGCCATCTCCAGTTCCCAGGTATCAGATTTACAGACAGACAGACAGACAGAGATATGGATGGCAGGCCTGCCTGGTTTTTCTTTCTGTCTTATCCTTTTTAAAAAATGTTTATTTATTTATTTATTTATTTAGTAGATATAAGTACACTGTAGCTGTTCAGACACTCCAGAAGAGGGTGTCAGATTCTGGAGAATCTAAATCCCTCTTATGGTCTGCATATGATGTACATAAACACAGCCTCACATATACTTATAAAAAGTATAAATAGGTGGGGTCACTGAAAGGACTCAACAATTAACAGCATTGTCTCCTCTTCCAGAGAACCTGGGATCAACTACCAGCACCTAAAACGTGGCCCATCTCCAGTTCCAGGGGATCAGACAGACAGACATACAGACAGTGATAAGGATGGCAGGCCTGCCTGGTCTTTCTTTATTTCTTATACATTTTAAAAAATGTTTATTTATTTATTTATTTATTTATTTATTCATTTATTTATTTATGTAATTATTAGATATAAGTACACTGTAGCCGTTTTCAGACACTCCAGAAGAGGGTGACAGATTCTAGAGAATCTAAATCCCTCTTATGGTCTGAATATGATGTACATAAACACAGCATCACATATACTTCTAAAAATTAAAAATGGGTGGGGACACTGAAAGGGCTCAACAATTAACAGCATTGTCTCCTCTTCCAGAGAACCTGGGATCAACTACCAGCAACTATATGGTGGCCCATCTCAAATTCCAGGGGATCAGACAGACAGACAGACAGACAGACAGACAGAGATAAGGATGGCAGGCCTGCCTGGTCTTACTTTCTTTCTTATCCTTTTTAAAAAATGTTTATTTATTTATTTATTTATTTATTTATTAGATATAAGTACACTGTAGCTGTCTTCAGACATTCCAGAAGAGGGTGTCAGATTCTCGAGAATCTAAATCCCTCTTATGGTCTGCATATGATGTACATAAACACAGCCTCACATATACTTCTAAATATTTAAAGATGGGTAGGGCCACTGATATGGCTCAACAATTAACAGCATTGTCTCCTCTTCTAGAGAACCTGGGATCAACTAACAGCAACTATATGGTGGCCCATCTCCAATTCCAAGGGATCAGACAGACTGACAGACAGACAGACTGACAGAGATAAGGATGGCAGGCCTGCCTGGTCTTTCTTTCTTCCTTATCCTTTTTAAAAAATGTTTATTTATTTATTTATATGTTTATCAGATAAAAGTACACTGTAGCCATCTTCAGACACTCCAGAAGAAGGTGTCAGATTCTGGAGAATCTAAATCCCTCTTATGGTCTGCATATGATGTACATAAACACAGCCTCACATTTACTTCTTAAAATTTAAAGGTGGGGGGGGGCACTGAAAGGGCTCAGCAATTAACAGCATTGTCTCCTCTGACAGAGAAACTGGGATCAACTACCTGCAACTATATGGTGGCCCATCTCCACTTCCAGGGGATCAGACAGACAGACAGACAGACAAGGACAAGGATGGCAGGCCTGCCTGGTCTTTCTTTCTTTATTTCTTATCCTTTTTAAAAATTTTTTATTTATTTATGTATTTATTAGATATAAGTACACTGTAGCTGTCTTCAGACACTCCAGAAGAGGGTGGCAGATTCTGATGAATCTAAATCCCTCTTATGGTCTGCATATGATGTACATAAACACAGCCTCACATACACTTCTAAAAATTTAAAGATGGTTAGGGCCACTGATAGGGTTCAACAATTAACAGCATTGTCTCCTCTTCCAGAGAACCTGGGATCAACTACCAGCAACTATATGGTAGCCCATCTCCAGTTCCAGGGGATCAGACAAACAGACAGACAGACAGACAGAGATAAGGATGGCAGGCCTGCCTGGTCTTACTTTCTTTCTTATCCTTTTTAAAAAATGTTTATTTATTTATTTATTTATTTATTTATTTATTTATTTATTATATATGAGTACACTGTAGCTGTCTTCAGACACTTAGTAGAGGGTGTGTAATTCTGGAGAATCTAAATCGTCTTATAATCTGAATATGATGTACATAAACACAGCCTCACATATACTTCTAAATATTTAAAGAAGTGTGGGGCCACTGAAAGGGCTCAACAATTAAGAGCATTGTCTCCTCTCCCAGAGAACCTTGTATCAACTACCAGCAACTATATGGTGGCCCATCTCCAGTTCCAGGGGATCAGACAGACAGACAGACAGACAGAGATAAGGTTGGCAGGCCTGCCTGGTCTTACTTTCTTTCTTATCCTTTTAAAAAAATGTTTATTTATTTATTTATTTATTTATTTATTTATTTATTTATTTATTATATATAAGTACACTGTAGCTGTCTTAAGACACTCCAGAAGAGGGTGTCAGATTCTGGAGAATCTAAATCCTCTTATAATCTGAATATGATGTACATAAACACAGCCTCACATATACTTCTAAATATTTAAAGAAGTGTGGGGCCACTGAAAGGGCTCAACAATTAACAGCATTGTCTCCTCTTCCACAGAACCTTGGATCAACTACCAGCAACTATATGGTGGCCCATCTCCAGTTCCCGGGGATCAGATAGACAGACAGACAGACAGGCAGAGATATGGATGCCAGGCCTGCCCGGTCTTTCTTTCTTTCTTATCCTTTTTAAAAAATATTTACTTATTTATTTATTTATTTATCTATTTATTTATGTTTTTAGTAGATATAAGTACACTATAGCTGTTCAGACACTCCAGAAGAGGGTGTCAGATTCTGGAGAATCTAAATCCCTCTTATGGCCTGCATATGATGTACATAAACACAGCCTCACATATACTTCTAAAAATTTAAAGAAGGGTGGGGCCACTCTAAAAGCTCAACAATTAACAGCATTGTCTCCTCTTCCAGAGTACCTGGGATCAACTACCAGCAACTATATGGTGGCCCATTCCAGTTCCAGGGGATCAGACAGACAGACACACAGACAGTGCTAAGGATGGCAGGCCTGCCTGGTCTTTCTTTCTTTCTTATCCTTTTTAAAAAATGTTTATTTATATTTTTATTTATGTATTTATTAGATATAAGTACACTGTAGCTGTCTTCAGACACTTCAGAAGAGGGTGTCAGATTCTGGAGAATCTAAATCCCTCTTATGGTCTGCATATGATGTACATAAACACAGCCTCACATATACTTCTTAAAATTTAAAGATGTGTGGGGCCACTGAGAGGGCTCAACAATTAACAGCATTGTCTCCTCTTTCAGAGAACCTGGAATAAACTACCAGCACCTTATGGTGGCCCATCTCCAGTTCCAGTGGATCAGACAGACAGACAGACAGAGAGACAGAGATAAGGATGGCAACCCTGCATGGTCTTTCTTTCTTTCTTATCCGGTTTAAAAAATGTTTATTTATTTATTTATTTATTTATTTATTTATTTATTTATTTATTTATGTATTAGATATAAGAACACTGTAGCCGTCTTCAGACACTCCAGAAGAGGGTGTCAGATTCTGGAGAATCTAAATCCCTCTTATGGTCTGAATATGATGTACATAAACACAGCCTCACATATACTTCTAAAAATTAAAAATGGGTAGGGCCACTGAAATGGCTCAACAATTAACAGCATTGTCTCCTCTTCCAGAGAACCTGGGATCAACTACCAGCACCTACAAGGTGGCCCATCTCCAGTTCCAGGGGATCAGACAGACAGACAGACAGACAGAGATAAGGATGTCAGGCCTGCCTGGTTTTTCTTTCTTTCTTAACCTTTTTAAAAAATATTTATTTATTTATTTATGTATTTCTTAGATATGAGTACACTGTAGCTTTCTTTAGACACTCCAGAGGAGGGTGTCATTTTCTGGAGAATGTAAATCCCTCTTATGGTATGCATATGATGTACATAAACACAGCCTCACATTTACTTTTAAAAATTTAAAGATGTGTGGGGCCAATGAAAGGGATCAACAATTAACAGCATTGTCTCCTCTTATAGAGAACCTGGGATCAACTACCAGCAACTATATGGTGGTCCATCTCCAGTTCCAGGGGTTCAGACAGACAGACAGACATACAGACAGATAGAGTTAAGGATGGCAGGCCTACCTGGTCTTTCATTCTTTCTTATCCTTTTTAAAAAAATGTTTATTAATTTAAGTATGTATTTATTAGATTTAAGTACACTGTAGCTGTCTTCAAACAATCCCGAAGAGGGTGTCAGATTCTGGAGAATCTATATCCCTCTTATGGTCTGCATATGATGTACATGAACACAGCCTCACATATACTTCTAAAAATTTAAAGATGGGTGGGCCCACTAAAAGGGCTCAACAATTAACACCATTGTGTCCTCTTCCAGACAACGTGGGATCAACTACCAGCAACTATATGGTGGCCCATCTCAAGTTGCAAGGGATCAGACAGACAGATAGACAGACAGAGATAAGAATGGCAGGCCTGCCTAATTTTTCTTTCTTTCTTATCCTTTTTAAAAATGTTTATTTATTTATTTATTCATTTATTTATTTATTTATTTATTTATTAATTTATTAGATATAAGTACACTGTGCTGTCTTCAGACTCTCCAGAAGAGGGTGTCAAATTCTGGAGAATCTATATCCCTCTTATGGTCTGCATATGATGTACATAAACACAGACTCACATATACTTCTAAAAATTTAAAGATGGGTGGGGCCACTGAATGGGCTCAACAATTAACAGCATTGTCTCCTCTTCCAGAGGACCTGGGATCAACTACCAGCAACTATATTGTGGCCCATCTCCAGTTCCAGGGGATAAGACAGACATACAGACAGACAGACAGACAAGGATTGCAGGCCTGCCTGGTTTTTCTTTCTTCTCTTATACATTTTAAAAATGTTTATTTATATATATATGTATTTATTAGATATAAGTACACTGTAGCTATCTTCAGACACTTCAGAAGTGGGTGTCATATTCTGGAGAATCTAAATCCCTCTTATGGTCTGTATACGATGTACATAAACACAGCCTCACATATACTTCTAAAAATTTAAAGATGTGTGGGTCCACTGAAACGGCTCAATAATTAACAGCATTGTCTCCTCTACCAGAGAACCTGGGATCAACTATCAGCAACTATATGGTGGCCCATCTCCAGTTCCAGGGGATCAGACAGACAGACAGACAGACAAGGATTGCAGGCCTGCCTGGTTTTACTTTCTTTCTTATCCTTTTTAAAAAATGTTTATTTATTTATTTATTCATTTATTCATTTATTTATTTATGTATTTATTATATATAAGTACACTGTAGCTGTCTTCAGACACTCCAGTAGAGGGTGTCAGATTCTGGAGAATCTAAATCCTCTTATAATCTGAATATGATGTACATAAACACAGCCTCACATATACTTCTAAATATTTAAAGAAGTGTGGGACCACTGAAAGTGCTCAACATTTAACAGCATTGTCTCATCTTCCAGAGAACCTTGGATCAACTACCAGCAACTATATGGTGGCCCATCTCCAGTTCCCGGGGATCAGATAGACAGACAAACAGACAGACAGAGTTATGGATGGCAGGCCTGCCTGGTCTTTCTTTCTTTCTTATCCTTTTTAAAAAATGTTTATTTATTTATTTATTTATTTATTTATTTATTTATTTATCTATTTATTTATTAGATATAAGTACACTGTAGCTGTCTTCAGACACTCCAGGAGAGGGTGTCAGATTCTGGAGAATCTAAATCCCTCTTATGGTCTGCATGTGATGTACATAAACACAGCCTCACATATACTTCTAAATATTTAAAGATGGGTGGCGCCATTGAAAGGGCTCAACAATTAACAGCATTGTCTCCTCTTCTAGAGAACCAGGGATCAACTACCAGCAACTATTCGTGGGCCATCTCCAGTTCCCAGGTATCAGATTTACAGACAGACAGACAGACAGAGATATGGATGGCAGGCCTGCCTGGTTTTTCTTTCTTCTTATCCTTTTAAAAATGTTTATTTATTTATTTATTTATTTATTTATTTATTTATTATATATAAGTACACTGTAGCTGTTCAGACACTCCAGAAGAGGGTGTCAGATTCTGGAGAATCTAAATCCCTCTTATGGTCTGCATATGATGTACATAAAGACAGCCTCACATATACTTCTAAAAATTTAAAGAAGTGTGGGGCCACTCTAAAAGCTCAACAATTAACAGCATTGTCTCCTCTTCCAGAGTACCTGGGATCAACTACCAGCAACTATATGGTGGCCCATTTCCAGTTCCAGGGGATCAGACAGACAGACATACAGACAGTGATAAGGATGGCAGGCCTGCCTGGTCTTTCTTTCTTTATTATCCTTTTTAAAAAAATGTTTATTTATATATTTATTTATGTATTTATTAGATATAAGTACACTTTAGCTGTCTTCAGACACTCCAGAAGAGTGTGTCAGATTCTGGAGAATCTAAATCCCTCTTATGGTCTGCATATGATGTACATAAACACAGCCTCACATATACTTCTAAAAATTTAAAGATGTGTGGGGCAACTGAGAAGGCTCAACAATTAACAGCATTGTCTCCTCTACCAGAGAACCTGGGATCAACTACCAGCACCTTATGTTGGCCCATCTCCAGGCCAGTGGATCAGACAGACAGACAGACAGACAGACAGAGATAAGGATGGCAGGCCTGCCTGGTCTTTCTTTATTTCTTATACTTTTTTTTTTTTTTAGATTTATTTATTTATTATATGTAAGTACACTGTAGCTGTCTTCAGACACTCCAGAAGAAATGGCCAGATCTCGTTACGGATGGTTGTGAGCCACCATGTGGTTGCTGGGATTTGAACTCTGGACCTTCGGAAGAGCAGTAGGGTGCTCTTACCCACTGAGCCATCTCACCAGCCCATACTTTTAAAAAAATGTTTATTTATTTATTTATTTATTTATTTATTTATTTATTTATGTATTTATTAGATATAAGTACACTGTAGCTGTCTTCAGACACTCTAGAAGAGGGTGTCATCTAATGGAGATTCTAAATCCCTCTTATGGTCTGCATATGATGTTCATAAACACAGCCTCACATATACTTGTAAAAATTTAAAGATGTGTGGGCCCACTGAAAGGGCTCAACAATTAACACCATTGTCTCCTCTTCCAGAAAACGTGGGATCAAATACCAGCAACTATATGGTGGCCCATCTCAAGTTGCAGGGGATGAGACAGACAGACAGACAGACAGAGATAAGAATGGCAGGACTGCCTGATTTTTCTTTCTTTCATATCCTTTTAAAAAATGTTTATTTATTTATTTATTCATTTATTTATTTATTTATTTATTTATTTATTTATTTATTATATATAAGTACACAGTAGCTGTCTTCAGACGCTCCAGGAGAGGGTGTCAGATTCTGGAGAATATAAATCCCTCTTATGGTCTGCATATGATGGACATAAACACAGATTCACATACACTTCTAAAAATTTAAGATGGGTGGGGCCACTGAAAGGGCTCACAATTAACAGCATTGTCTCTTCTTCCAGAGAACCTGGGATCAACAACCAGCAACTATATGGTGGCCCATCTCCAGTTCCAGGGGATCAGACAGACAGACAGACAGACAGACAGAGATAAGGATGGCAGGCCTGCCTGGTCTTTCTTTCTTTCTTATCCTTTTAAAATAATTTTTGTTTATTTATTTATTTATTTATTTATTTATTTATTTATTTATTTATTAGATATAAGTACACTGTAGTTGTCTTCAGACACTCCAGAAGAGGGTGTCAAATTCTGGAGAATCTAAATCCCTCTTATGGTCTGCATATGATGTACATAAACACAGCCTAAAATATACTTCTAAAAATTTAAAGATAGGTGGAGCCACTGAAAGGGCTCAACAATTAACAGCAATGTCTCCTCCTCCAGAGAACCTGGGATCAACTAACAGAAACTATATGGTGGCCCATCTCCAGTTCCAAGGGATCAGAGAGACAGACAGACAGACTGACAGAGATAAGGATGGAGGCCTGCCTGGTCATTCTTTCTTTCTTATACTTTTAAAAAAATATTTATTTATTTATTTATTTATTTATTTATTTATTTATTTATTTATTTATGTATTTATTAGATATAAGTACACTGTAGCTGTGTTCAGACACTCTAGAAGAGGGTGTCATCTTCTGGAGAATCTAAATCCCTCTTATGGTCTGCATATGATGTACATAAACAGAGCCTCACATATACTTCTAAAAATTTAAAGATGGGTGGGGCCACTGAAAGGGCTCAACAATTAACAGCATTGTCTCTTCTTCCAGAGAACATGGGATCAACTACCATCAACTTTATGGTGGCCCATCTCCAGTTCCAGGGGATCAGACAGACAGACAGACAGAGATAAGGAGGGCAGGCCTGCCTGGTCTTTCTTTCTTTCTTATCCTTTTAAAATAATGTTTATTTATTTATTTATTTATTTATTTATTTATTTATTTATTAGATATAAGTACACTGTAGTTGTCTTCAGACACTCCAGAAGAGGGTGTCAGATCCTGGAGAATCTAAATCCCTCTTATGGTCTGCATATGATGTACATAAACACAGCCTAACATATACTTCTAAAAATTTAAAGATGGGTGGGCCCACTGAAAGGGCTCAACAATTAACAGCATTGTCTCCTCTTTCAGAGAACCTGGGATAAACTACCAGCACCTTATGGTGGCCCATCTCCAATTCCAAGGGATCAGACAGACAGACAGACAGACTGACAGAGATAAGGATGGAGGCCTGCCTGGTCTTTCTTTCTTTCTTATACTTTTAAGAAATGTTTATTAATTTAAGTATGTATTTATTAGATTTAAGTACAAGGTAGCTGTCTTCCGACACTCTAAAAGAGGGTGTCATCTTCTGGAGAATCTAAATCCCTCTTATGGTCTGCATATGATGTACATAAACACAGCCTCACATATATTTCTAAAAATTTAAAGATGGGTGGGCCCACTGAAAGGGCTCAACAATTAACAGCATTGTCACCTCTTCCAGAGAACCTGGGATCAACTACCAGCAACTATATGGTGGCCCATCTACAGTTCCAGGGGATCAGACACACAGAGAGACAGACAGACACTGTAGGACCCAGAATATGGCAAGAAACCCTGAGAAAGGTGGAAAATTAATAATACACTCTGTAGTACCCAGAATATGGCAAGAAACCCTCATAAAAGTAGAAAATTAAAAACTCACACTTAAGGACCTCAAATATGGCAAGAAAACCTGAAAAATGTGGAAAATGAGAATAATCACAGTGTAGGAACCAGAATTCCGAAAATACTTGAAAAATGTCGTAAATGAGAAAATCACATTTTAGGACCCAGAATATGGGGAGAAACCCTGAGAAACGTGGAAAATTAAAAATACACTCTGTAGCACTGAGAATATGGCAAGAAACCCTCAACAAAGTAGAAAATTAAAAACTCACACTGAAGGATCCCGAATATGGCGCGAAAACATGAAAAAGGTAGAAAATGAGAATAATCACACTGTATTACCCAGAATTACAAAAACATGAAAAACATCGAAAATGAGAAAATCACACTTGTAGGACCCAAAATACGGAAAAACTTGAAAAACGTGGAAAATGAGAAAATCACACTGGAGAAACCAGAATATGCCGAACAACCATGAAAAACCTGAAAATTAAAAATTCACACTATTGGACACAGAATATGGTGAGAAACCATGAAAAGACTGGACAATTAAAAATTCACACTTCATTACCCAGATATGGAGAGAAATACTGAAAACCGTGGGAAAAAATTCACACTGAAGGACCTGGAATACGGCAAGAGACCCTGAAAAAACATGGAAATGAGAAAATCACACAGTACGACCCAGAATATGACGAAAAAACCTGAAAAAGATAAAATATTAAAATATCACACGGAAGGACCCGGAATATGGCGAAAAACCTGAAAAACGAGGAAGATAAAAAACTCACACTGAAGGACACAGAATATGGCGAGAAAACCTGAAAAAAGTAGAAAATTAAAAATTCACACTGAAAGACCCCGAATATGGTTTGAAAACCTGAAAAAGGTGGAAAATGAGAATAATCACACTGTAGGACCCAGATTATGCCCAGAAACCCTGAAAACGTGTAAAATTAAAAAAACATGCTGTAGGACCCAGAATATGGCGAGAAAACCTGAAAAAAGTAGAAAATTAAAAATTCACACTGAAGGACCCCGAATATGGTGAGAAAACCTGAAAAAGGTGGAAAATGAGAATAATCACACTGTAGGACCCAGATTTTGCCCAGAAACCCTGAAAACGTGGAAAATTAAAAATACATGCTGTAGGACCCAGAATATGGCGAGAAACCCTGAAAAAAGTTCAAAATTACAAACTCACACTGTAGGACCCCAAATATGGCGAGAAACCCTGAAAAAGGTGCAAAATGAGAAAATCACATTTCAGGACCCAGAATATGCCGAGAAAATGTGAAAAACGTGAAAATTAAAAATTCACACTAACGGACCCAGAATATGGCGAGAAAAAGTTAATAAAAAAGTAGAAAATTAAAATCTCACAGTGAAGGAGCCCAAACATGGCGAGAAAACCTGAAAAAGGTGGAAAATGAGAAAATCACACTGTAGGATCCAGAATATGGTGAGAAACCCTGAAGAAAGTAGAAAAATACAAACTGACACTGAAGGACCCCAAATATGGGGAGAAAACCTGAAAAAGGTGGAAAATAAGAAAATCACACTGCAGGACCCAGAATATTTCAAGAAACACTGAAAAACGTGAAAATTAAAAACTCACATTGTTGGACACAGAATATGGCGAGAAACCATGAAAAAAAGTGGATAATTAAAATTCACACTGTATTACCCATAATATGGGGAGAAATACTGAAAAACGTGGAAAATTAAAAATCCACACTGAAGGACCTGGAATATGGCAAGAAAACCTGAAAACGTGGAAATGAGAAAATCACAGTGTAGGACCCAGAATATGAAGAAAAAACCTGAAAAACGTGGAAAATGAAAAATACATACTATAGGACACAGTTTATGGCGAGAAACCCTGAAAGAGTAGAAAATTAAAAACTCACACTGAAGGACCCCAAATATGGTAAGAAACCCTGAAAAAAGTAGAAAATTACAAACTGACACTGAAGAACCCCAATTATGGCCAGAAAACCTGAAAAAGTTGGAAAATGAGAAAATCACACTGTAGGACCCAGAATTACGAAAAAACTTGAAAAACGTCCAAAATAATAAAATCACACTGCAGGACCCAGAATATGCCGAGAAACATTGAAAAACATGAAAATTAAAAATTGACACTGTCAGACACAGAATAAGGGAGAAACCATGAAAAAAGTGGAAAATTAAATATTCACACTGCATTACCCAGAATATGGCGAGAAATACTAAAAAACGTGGAAAATTAAAAATTCACACTGAAGGACATGGAATATGGCAAGAAAACCTGAAAAAGTTGAAATGAGAAAATCACACTGTAGGACCCAGAATATGAGAAAAAATCTGAAAAAGGTGGAAAATTAAAAATTCACACTGAAGGATCCGGAATATGGTGAAAAAACCTGAAAAACGAGGAAAATTAAAAACTCACACTGAAGGACCCAGAATATGGCGAGAAACCCTGAAAGAGTAGAAATTTAAAAACTCACACTGAAGGACCCCAAATATGGCGAGAAAACCTGAAAAATGGGGAAAATGAGAATAATCACATTGAGGGACCCAGAATTGGGAAAAAACTTGAAAAACATCAAAAATGAGAAAATCACACTGCAGGACCCAGAATATGCCTAGATTCCCTGAAAACCTGGAAAATTAAAAATACAAGCTGTAGGACCAAGAATATGGAGAGAAGCCCTGAAAAAGTAGAAAATTAAAAACTCACACTGAAGGACCCCAAATATGTCGAGAAAACCTGAAAAATTTGGAAAATGAGAAAGTCACACTGTAAGACCCAGAATATGACGAAAAAACCTGAAAAATGTGGGAAATTAAAAATTCACACAGAAGGACCTGGAATATGTCAAGAAAACCTGAAAAATTGGAAATGAGAAAATCACACTGTAGGACCCAGAATATGACGAAAAAACCTGAAAAACGTGGAAAAATAAAAATTCACACTGAAGGACCCAGAATATGGTGAGAATACCTGAAAAACGAGGAAAATTAAAAACTCACACTGAATGACCCAGAATACGGCGAGAAAACCTGAAAAAAGTAGAAAATTAAAAATTCACACTGAAAGACCCCGAATATGGTTTGAAAACCTGAAAAAGGTGGAAAATGAGAATAATCACACTGTAGGACCCAGATTATGCCCAGAAACCCTGAAAACGTGTAAAATTAAAAAAACATGCTGTAGGACCCAGAATATGGCGAGAAAACCTGAAAAAAGTAGAAAATTAAAAATTCACACTGAAGGACCCCGAATATGGTGAGAAAACCTGAAAAAGGTGGAAAATGAGAATAATCACACTGTAGGACCCAGATTTTGCCCAGAAACCCTGAAAACGTGGAAAATTAAAAATACATGCTGTAGGACCCAGAATATGGCGAGAAACCCTGAAAAAAGTTCAAAATTACAAACTCACACTGTAGGACCCCAAATATGGCGAGAAACCCTGAAAAAGGTGCAAAATGAGAAAATCACATTTCAGGACCCAGAATATGCCGAGAAAATGTGAAAAACGTGAAAATTAAAAATTCACACTAACGGACCCAGAATATGGCGAGAAAAAGTTAATAAAAAAGTAGAAAATTAAAATCTCACAGTGAAGGAGCCCAAACATGGCGAGAAAACCTGAAAAAGGTGGAAAATGAGAAAATCACACTGTAGGATCCAGAATATGGTGAGAAACCCTGAAGAAAGTAGAAAAATACAAACTGACACTGAAGGACCCCAAATATGGGGAGAAAACCTGAAAAAGGTGGAAAATAAGAAAATCACACTGCAGGACCCAGAATATTTCAAGAAACACTGAAAAACGTGAAAATTAAAAACTCACATTGTTGGACACAGAATATGGCGAGAAACCATGAAAAAAAGTGGATAATTAAAATTCACACTGTATTACCCATAATATGGGGAGAAATACTGAAAAACGTGGAAAATTAAAAATCCACACTGAAGGACCTGGAATATGGCAAGAAAACCTGAAAACGTGGAAATGAGAAAATCACAGTGTAGGACCCAGAATATGAAGAAAAAACCTGAAAAACGTGGAAAATGAAAAATACATACTATAGGACACAGTTTATGGCGAGAAACCCTGAAAGAGTAGAAAATTAAAAACTCACACTGAAGGACCCCAAATATGGTAAGAAACCCTGAAAAAAGTAGAAAATTACAAACTGACACTGAAGAACCCCAATTATGGCCAGAAAACCTGAAAAAGTTGGAAAATGAGAAAATCACACTGTAGGACCCAGAATTACGAAAAAACTTGAAAAACGTCCAAAATAATAAAATCACACTGCAGGACCCAGAATATGCCGAGAAACATTGAAAAACATGAAAATTAAAAATTGACACTGTCAGACACAGAATAAGGGAGAAACCATGAAAAAAGTGGAAAATTAAATATTCACACTGCATTACCCAGAATATGGCGAGAAATACTAAAAAACGTGGAAAATTAAAAATTCACACTGAAGGACATGGAATATGGCAAGAAAACCTGAAAAAGTTGAAATGAGAAAATCACACTGTAGGACCCAGAATATGAGAAAAAATCTGAAAAAGGTGGAAAATTAAAAATTCACACTGAAGGATCCGGAATATGGTGAAAAAACCTGAAAAACGAGGAAAATTAAAAACTCACACTGAAGGACCCAGAATATGGCGAGAAACCCTGAAAGAGTAGAAATTTAAAAACTCACACTGAAGGACCCCAAATATGGCGAGAAAACCTGAAAAATGGGGAAAATGAGAATAATCACATTGAGGGACCCAGAATTGGGAAAAAACTTGAAAAACCTCAAAAATGAGAAAATCACACTGCAGGACCCAGAATATGCCTAGATTCCCTGAAAACCTGGAAAATTAAAAATACAAGCTGTAGGACCAAGAATATGGAGAGAAGCCCTGAAAAAGTAGAAAATTAAAAACTCACACTGAAGGACCCCAAATATGTCGAGAAAACCTGAAAAATTTGGAAAATGAGAAAGTCACACTGTAAGACCCAGAATATGACGAAAAAACCTGAAAAATGTGGGAAATTAAAAATTCACACAGAAGGACCTGGAATATGTCAAGAAAACCTGAAAAATTGGAAATGAGAAAATCACACTGTAGGACCCAGAATATGACGAAAAAACCTGAAAAACGTGGAAAAATAAAAATTCACACTGAAGGACCCAGAATATGGTGAGAATACCTGAAAAACGAGGAAAATTAAAAACTCACACTGAATGACCCAGAATACGGCGAGAAACCATGAAAGAGTAGAAAATTAAAAATTCACACTGACGGACCCCAAATATGGCGAAAAAACCTGAAAAATGAGGAAAATGAGAAAATCACATTGTAAGACCCAGAATATGACGAAAAAACCTGAATAATGTGGAAAATAAAAAATTCACAGTGAAGGACACGGAATATGGCGAGAATACCTGAAAAACGAGGAAAATTAAAAACTCATACTGAAGGACACAGAATATGGCGAGAAACCTTGAAAAAAGTAGAAAATTAAAAATTCACACTGAAAGACCCCAAATATGTCGAGAAAACCTGATAAAGGTGGAAAATGAGAATAATCACACTGTAGGACCCAGAATTGCCAAAAAACTTGAAAAACCATAAAAATGAGAAAATCACACTGCAGGACACAGAATATGCCGAGAAACCCTGAAAACGTGGAAAATTAAAAATTAACACTGAAGGACCTGGAATATAGCAAGAAAACCTGAAAAACGTGGAAATGAGAAAAATCACAGTGTAGGACCCAGAATATGAAGAAAAAACCTGTAAAACTTGAAAAATTAATAATTCACACTGAAGAACCCAGAATATTGTGAGAAAATCTGAAAAACATCGAAAATGAAAAATACACACTGTAGGACCCAGAACATGGCAAGAAACCCTGAAAGAGTAGAAAATTAAAAACTCACACTGAAGGACCCCAAATATGGCAAGAAACCCTGAAAAAAGTAGAAAATTACAAACTGACACTGAAGAACCCCAATTATGGCGAGAAAACATGAAAAAGGTGGAAAATGAGAAAATCACACTGTAGGACCCAGAATTACGAAAAAACTTGAAAATATCGAAAATGAGAAAATCACACTGTAGGACCCAGAATATGCCAAGAAACCCTGAAAACGTGAAAAATTAAAAATACAACGTTTAGGACCCAGAATACGGCGAGAAACCCTGAAAAAACTTAGAAAATTACAAACTCACACTGAAGGACCCCGAAAAATGGCTAGAAAGGCTGAAAAAGGTGGAAAATGAGAAAATCACACTGTAGGACCCAGAATTACGAAAAAACTTGAAAAATGTGGAAAATGAGAAAATCACACTGTAGGACCCAGAATATGCCGAGAAACGCTGAAAAAAGTGAAACATTAAATATTCACACTGTCGGACCAAGAATATTACCAAAAAAAAAACCTTAAAAACGTGGAAAATTAAAAAATTTACACTGTGGGACCGAGAATATGGCGAGAAACACTGAAAAATGTGGAAAATTAAATTCACACTGTAGGAACCAGAATATGCCGAGAAAACCTGAAAAAGTTTGAAAATGAAAAAATCACACTGTGGGACTGAGAATATGATGAAAAAAAAACCTTAAAAACATGGAAAATTAAAAACTCCCACTGAAAAACCTAGGAATATGGCAAGAAACCCTGAAAAAGGTGGAAAATGAGAAATTCACACTGTAGGACCCAGAATATGATGATAAACACTGAAAAATATTGAAAAATAAAAATTCACACTATAGGACCAGAATATGGAAAAAAAACTTGAAAAACGTGGAAAATTAAAAATTCACACTGCAGGACCCAGAATATGCTGAGAAAACCTGAAAAAGGTGGAAAATGAGAAAATCACACTGTAGGACGGAGAATTGGGGAAAAAAAACTTGAAAAAAGTCAAAAATTGGAAAATCGCACAGTAGGAGCCAGAATATGCCAGAAACCCTGAAAACGTGGAAAATTAAAAATACACGCTGTAGGATTCAGAATATGGCAATAAACCCTGAAAGAAGTAGAAAATTAAAAACTCACACTGAAGGACCCGGAATATGGCGAGAAAACCTGAAAAATGTGGAAAATGAGAAAATCAACCTGTAGGACATAGAAATGCGAAAAAACTTTAAAAAAGTGGAAAATGAGAAAATCACATTGTAGGACCCAGAATATGCCAAGAAACCCTGAAAAACGAGAAAAAATAAAAATATGCTTTTTGGAGCCAGAATATTGCAAGAAACACAGTAAAAAGTAGAAAATTAAAAACTCACACTGAAAGACACCGAATATGGCAAAAAACCTGAAAAAGGTGGAAAATGAGTATAATCACACTGTAGGACACAGAATAGCGATAAAACTTGAAAAACGTGCCCAGAATATGGCGAGAAATACTGAAAAACGTGGAAAATTAAAAATTCAGACTGAAGGACCTGGAATATGGCAAGAAAACCTGAAAAACGAGGAAATGGGAAAATCACACTGTAGGAGCCAGAATATGCCGAGAAACCTTGAAAAACGTGGAAAATTAAAAATACACTCTGTAGGACCCAGAATATGGCGAGAAACCCTGAAAAAAGTAGAAAATTAAAAACTCACATTGAAGGACCCCGAATATGGCGAGAAAACCTGAAAAAGGTGGAAAATGAGAAAATCACACTGTAGGACCCATAATATTACAAAAAACTTGAAAGAAGTGGAAAATTAAAAATTCACAGTGAAGGACCCAGAATATGGCGAGAAAACCTGAAAAACGAGGAAAATTCAAAATTCACACTGTAGGACCCAGAATATGGCTAGAAAACCTGAAAAAGTTGGAAAATTAGCATAATCACACTGTAGGACCAAGATATGTGAAAAAACTTGAAAAATTTCAAAATTGAGAAAATCACACTGTAGGACCCAGAATATGCTGAGAAAAACTGAAAAACGTGGAAAATTAAAAATACACGCTGTAGGACCCATAATATGTCGAGAAACCCTGAAAAATTAGAAATGTAAAAACTCACACTGAAGGACCCCAAATATGGCAAGAAAACATGAAAAAGGTGAAAAAAGAGAAAATCACACTGTAGGACCCAGAAATATGAAAAAACTTGAAAAATGTGGAAAATGAGAAAATCACACTGCAGAAACCAGAATATGCCGAACAACCATGAAAAACCTGAAAATTAAAAATTCACACAGTCGGACACAGAATATGGTGAGAAACCATGAAAAAAGTGGACAATTAAAAATTCACAATTTATTACCCAGATATGGCGAGAAATACTGAAAACCGTGGAAAAAAATTCACACTGAAGGACCTGGAATACGGCAAGTGACCCTGAAAAACATGGAAATGAGAAAAATCACACAGTAGGACCCAGCATATGGCGAGAAAACCTGAAAAAAGTAGAAAATTAAAAATTCACACTGAAGGACCCCGAATATTGCAAGAAAACCTGAAAAGGGTGGAAAATGAGAATAATCAATCTGTAGGACCCAGCTTATGCCTAGAAACCCTGAAAACGTGGAAAATTAAAAATACATGCTGTAGGACCCAGAATATGGCGTGTAACCCTGAAAAAAGTTGAAAATAACAAACTCACACTGTAGGAACCCAAATATGGCGAGAAACCCTGCAAAAGGTGGAAAATGAGAAAATCACACTGCAGGATCCAGAATATGCCGAGAAAATGTGAAAAACGTGAAAATTAATAATTCACACTAACGGACCCAGAATATGGCGAGAAACACTTAATAAAAAAGTAGGAAATTAAAAACTCACAGTGAAGGAGCCCAAACATGACCAGAAAAACCTGAAAAAGGTGGAAAATGAGAAAATCACACTGTAGGATCCAGAATATGGCAAGAAATCCTGAAAAAAGTAGAAAAATAAAAACTCACACTGAAGGACCCCAAATATGGCAAGAAAACCCGAAAAAGGTGGAAAATGAGAAAATCACACAGTAGGACCCAGAATTACAAAAAAACTTGAAAAAAGTGGAAAATGAGAAAATCACACTGCAGGACCAAGAATATTTAGAGAAATCCTGAAAAACGTGAAAATTAAAAATTCACACTCCAGGACTTAGAATATGCCGAGAAACCCTGAAAAACGTGAAAATTAAAAATTCACATTATCGGACCCAGAATATCGTTAGAAACCCTGAAAAACGTGAAAATTAAAAATTCAACTGAAGGACCCGGAATATGGCGAGAAACCCTGAAAAAAGTAGAAAACTAAAAATTCACACTGAAGTACCCGGAATATGGCGAGAAAACCTGAAAAGGTGGAAAATGAGAATAATCACAGTGTAGGACCCAGAATTGCACAAAAAATAAAACTTGAAAAACATCGTAAATGAGAAAATCACACTGTAGGACCCAGAATATGGCAAGAAACCCTGAGAAACGTGGAAAATTAATAATACACTCTGTAGTACCCAGAATATGGCAAGAAACCCTCAAAAAAGTAGAAAATTAAAAACTCACACTGAAGAACCCCAAATATGGCAAGAAAACCTGAAAAATGTGGAAAATGAGAATAATCACAGATTAGGACCCAGAATTGCGAAAATACTTGAAACGTCGTAAATGAGAAAATCACATTTTAGGACCCAGAATATGGCGAGAAACCCTGAGAAACGTAGAAAATTAAAAATACACTCTGTAGCACCGAGAATATGGCAAGAAACCCTCAACAAAGTAGAAAATTAAAAACTCACAATGAAGGACCCAGAATATGGCGAGAAAACCTGAAAGAGGTGGAAAATGAGAATAATCACACTGTAGGACCCAGAATAGCGAAAAAAACATGAAAATCATGGAAAATGAGAAAATCACACTGTAGTACCCAGAATATGCCCAGAAACCATGAAAAACGTGGAAAATTAAAAATACACGCTGTAGGACCCAGAATATGGCGAGAAACCCTGAAATATCAGAAAAGTAAAAAATCACACTGAAGGACCCCAATTATGGCGAGAAAACCTGAAAAAGGTTGAAAATGAGAAAATCACACTGTAGGACCCAGAATTACGAAAAAACTTGAAAAACGTGGAAAATGAGAAAATCACACTACAGGACCCAGAAATGCCGATAAACCCTGAAAAACGTGAAAATTAAAAATTCACACTGTTGGACACAGAATATGGCAAGAAATACTGAAAAAAGTGGAAAATTTAAAATTCACACTGAAGGTCCTGGAATATGTCAAGAAAAGCTGAAAAACGTGGAAATGAGAAAAATCACACTGTAGGACCCAGAATATGACGGAAAAACCTGAAAATCGTGGAAAATTAAAAATTAACACTAAAGAGTCAGGCATATGTCGAGAAAACCTGAAAAACGAGGAAAACTCAAAACTCACGCTGTAGGACACAGAATATGTCGAGAAACCCTGAAAAATTAGAAAATTAAAAACTCACACTGAAGAAACCCAAATATGGCAAGAGAACCTGCAAAATGTAGAAAATTAAAAATTCACACTGAAGGACCCAGAACATGGCAATAAAACCTGAAAAACGAGGAAAATTCAAAACTCACTATGTAGGACCCAGAATATGGCAAGAAAACCTGAAAAAGGAGGAAAACTCAAAACTCACACTGTAGAACCCAGAATATGGCGAGAAAACCTGAAAAAGGTGGAAAATGAGAATAATCACACTGTAGGACCGAGATTTGGAAAAAAAAAATTGAAAAACGTTGAAAATGAGAAAATCACACTGTAGGACCCAGAATATGCTGAGAAACCCTGAAAAACGTGGCAAATTAAAAATACACGCTGTAGGACCCAGAATATGGAGAGAAACCCTGAAAAATTAGAAAAGTAAAAAATCATACTGAAGGACCCCAACTATGGCGAGAAAACCTGAAATAGGTGGAAAATGAGAAAATCACACTGTAGGACCCAGAATTACGCAAAAACTTGAAAAACGTGGAAAATGAGAAAATCACACGGCAGGACACAGAATATGCAGAGAAACCCTGAAAAACGTGAAAATTAAAAATTCACACTGTCAGACACAGAATATGGCGAGAAATACTGAAAAACGTGGAAAATTAAAAACACACGCTGTAGGACCCAGAATATGGCTAGAAACCCTGAAAAAAGTAGAAAATTACAAACTCATACTGAAGGACCCCTAATATGGCAAGAAATCCTGAAAAAGGTGGAAAATGAGAAAATCACTCTGTAGGACCCAGAATTGGGAAAAAACCTGAAAAAGTCGTAAATGAGAAAAATCACACTGTAGGACCCAGAATATGACGAAAAACCCTGAAAAATGTGGAAAATTAAAAATACACGCTGTAGGACAAAGAATATGCCGAGAAACCCTGAATAACGTGAAAATTAACCATTCACATTGTCGGACAAAGAATATGGCGAGAAACCATGAAAAAAAGTGGAAAATTAAAAATTCACACTGTATTAGGCAAAATATGGAAAGAAATACTGAAAAACGTGAAAATTAAAAATTCAAACTTAAGGACCTGGAATATGGCCAGAAAAACTGAAAAAGGTGGAAAATGACAATAATCACACTGTAGGACCCAGAATTGCGAAAAAACTTGAAAAGCATCGAAAATGAGAAAATCACACTGTAGGACCCATAATGTGCCGAGAAACCCTCAAAACGTGGTAAATTAAAAATACACGGTGTAGGACCCAGAATATGGCGAGAAACCCTGAAAAAAGTAGAAAATTAAAAACTCACAGTGAAGTACCCCAAGAATTGCGAAAAAAATTTGAAAAACGTGGAAAATGAGAAAATCACACTGCTGGACCCAGAATATGCCGATAAACCCTGAAAAACGTGAAAATTAAAAATTCACACTGTCGGACACAGAATATGGCAAGAATCATGAAAAAAGTGGAAAATTAAAAATTCACACTGTATTACCCAGTATATGGCGAGAAATATTGAAAACGTGGAAAATTAAAAAATCACACTGAAGGACCCCTCATATGGCGAGAAAACCTGAAAAACAAGGAAAATTCAAAACTCACACTATAGGACCCAGAATATGGCGAGAAATCCTGAAAAAGATGGAAAATGAGAATAATCACACT
Organism: Mus caroli; assembly: GCF_978045245.1. Taxonomy (NCBI): domain Eukaryota; kingdom Metazoa; phylum Chordata; class Mammalia; order Rodentia; family Muridae; genus Mus; species Mus caroli. The sequence goes on from NW_028227344.1 coordinate 335,616, forward strand.
ACAGAACCCAGATTTGGAAAAAAAAATTGAAAAACGTCGAAAATGAGAAAATCACACTGTAGGACCCAGAATATGCCGAGAAACCCTGAAAACGTGGAAAATTAAAAATATACGCTGTAGGACCCAGAATATGTCGAGAAACACTGAAAAAGTAGAAAATTAAAAACTCACAGTGAAGTACCCCAAGAATTGCGAAAAAACTTGAAAATCGTGGAAAATGAGAAAATCACACTGCTGGACCCAGAATATTCCGATAAACCCTGAAAAACGTGAAAATTAAAAATCCACACTGTCAGACACAGAATATGGCAAGAATCATGAAAAAAGTGGAAAATTAAAAATTCACACTGTATTACCCAGTATATGGCGAGAAATATTGAAAACGTGGAAAATTAAAAAATCACACTGAAGGACCCCTCATATGGCGAGAAAACCTGAAAAACAAGGAAAATTCAAAACTCACACTATAGGACCCAGAATATGGCGAGAAATCCTGAAAAAGATGGAAAATGAGAATAATCACACTACAGAACCCAGATTTGGAAAAAAAAAATTGAAAAACGTCAAAAATGAGAAAATCACACTGTAGGACCCAGAATATGCCGAGAAACCCTGAAAACGTGGAAAATTAAAAATATACGCTGTAGGACCCAGAATATATCGAGAAACACTGAAAAATTAGAAAAGTAAAAAATCACACGGAAGGACCCCAAATATGGCGAGAAAACCTGAAAAAGTTTAAAAATGAGAAAATCACACTGTAGGACCCAGAATTATGAAAAAACTTGAAAAACGTGGAAAATGAGAAAAATACACTGCAGGACCCAGAATATGACGAAAAAAAAAACTTGAAGAACGTGGAAAATTAAAAATACACGCTCTAGGACACTGAATATGTTGAGAAATCCTGAAAAATTAGAAAATCATAAACTTACACTGAAGGATCCCAAATATGGAGAGAGAACCTGAAAAAGTAGAAAATTAAAATTTCACACTGAAGGACCCCGAATATGGCCAGAAAAACTGAAAAACGTGGAAAATGAGAATAATCACACTGTAGGACCAAGAATTGCGAAAAAACTTGAAAAGCGTCGAAATGAGTAAATTACATTGTAGGAGCCATAATGTGCCGAGAAACCCTGAAAACGTGAAAATCAAAAATTCACACTATTGGACACAGAATATGGCGAGAAATACTGAAAAACGTGGAAAATTTAAAATTCACACTGAAGGTCCTGGAATATGTCAAGAAAAGCTGAAAAACGTGGAAATGAAAAAAATCACACTGTAGAACCCAGAATATGACGGAAAAACCTGAAAAACGTGGAAAATTAAAAATTAACTCTAAAGTGCCCAGCATATGGCGAGAAAACCTGAAAAACGAGGAAAACTCAAAACTCACGCTGTAGGACACAGAATATGTCGAGAAACCCTGAAAAATTAGAAAATTTAAAACTCACACTGAAGAAACCCAAATATGGCGAGAGAACCTGAAAAATGTAGAAAAATAAAAATTCACACTGAAGGACCCAGAACATGGCAATAACACCTGAAAAACGAGGAAAATACAAAACTCACTATGTAGGACCCAGAATATGGCAAGAAAAGCTGAAAAAGGAGGAAAACTCAAAACTCACACTGTAGAACCCAGAATATGGCGAGAAAACCTGAAAAAGGTGGAAAATGAGAATAATCACACTCTAAGACCAAGATTTGGAAAAAAAAATTGAAAAATGTCAAAAATGAGAAAATCACACTGTAGGACCCAGAATATGCTGAGAAACCCTGAAAAACGTGGAAAATTAAAAATACACGCTGTAGGACCCAGAATATGGAGAGAAACCCTGAAAAATTAGAAAAGTAAAAAATCATACTGAAGGACCCCAACTATGGCGAGAAAACCTGAAATAGGTGGAAAATGAGAAAATCACACTGTAGAACCCAGAATTACGCAAAAACTTGAAAAACGTGGAAAATGAGAAAATCACACGGCAGGACCCAGAATATGCAGAGAAACCCTGAAAAACGTGAAAATTAAAAATTCACACTGTTGGACACAGAATATGGCGAGAAATACTAAAAAACGTGGAAAATTAAAATTACACGCTGTAGGACCCAGAATATGGCTGGAAACCCTGAAAACAGTAGAAAAATTCAAACTCACACTGAAGGACCGCTAATATGGCGAGAAATCCTGAAAAAGGTGGAAAATGAGAAAATCACTCTGTAGAACCCAGAATTGGGAAAAAACCTGAAAAATGTCGTAATTGAGAAAAATCACACTGTAGGACCCAGAATATGACGAAAAACCCTGAAAAACATGGAAAATTAAAAATACACGCTGCAGGACACAGAATATGCCGAGAAACCCTGAATAACGTGAAAATTAAGGATTCACACTGTCGGACAAAGAATATGGCGAGAAACCATGAAAAAAGTGGAAAAATAAAAATTCACACTGTATTATGCAAAATATGGAAAGAAATACTGAAAAACGTGAAAATTAAAAATTCACACTGAAGGAACTGGAATATGGCAAGAAAACCTGAAAAACGTGGAAATGAGAAAATCATACTGTAGGTCCCAGAATATGACGAAAAAAACTTAAAAAAGTAGAAAATTAAAAATTCACACTGAAGGAAACAGAATATGTAGAGATAACCTGAAAAACGAGGAAAATTAAAAATTCACACTGAGGGACCCAGAATATGGCGAGAAAACCTGAAAAAATTAGAAAATTAAAAATTCACACTGAAGGACCCCGAATATGGCCAGAAAAACTGAAAAAGTTGGAAAATGACAATAATCACACTGTAGGACCCAGAATTGCGAAAAAACTTGAAAAGCGTCGAAAATGAGAAAATCACACTGTAGGACCCATAATGTGCCGAGAAACCCTGAAAACGTGGTAAATTAAAAATACATGGTGTAGGACCCAGAATATGGCAAGAAACCTTGAAAAAAGTAGAAAATTAAAATCTCAGAGTGAAGTACCCCAAGAATTTCGAAAAAACTTGAAAATCGTGGAAAATGAGAAAATCACACTGCTGGACCCATAATATGCCGATAAACCCTGAAAAACGTGAAAATTAAAAATTCACATTGTCGGACACAGAATATGGCAAGAATCATGAAAAAAGTGGAAAATTAAAAATTCACACTGTATTACCCAGTATATGGCGAGAAATATTGAAAACGTGGAAAATTAAAAAATCACACTGAAGTACCCCTTATATGGCAAGAAAACCTGAAAAACAAGGAAAATTCAAAACTCACACTAAAGGACCCAGAATATGGCGAGAAATCCTAAAAAAAAAGATGGAAAATGAGAATAATCACACTATAGAATCCAGATTTGGAAAGAAAAATTGAAAAACGTCGAAAATGAGAAAATCACACTGTAGGACCCAGAATATGCCGAGAAACCCTGAAAACATGGAAAATTAAAAATACACGCTGTAGGACCCAGAATATGGCGAGAAACCCTGAAAAAAGTAGAAAATTACAAACTCACACTGAAGGACCCCAAATATGGCTAGAAAGCTGACAAATGTGGAAAATGAGAAAATCACACTGCAGGACCCAGAAAATGCCAAGAAACCCTGAAAAACGTGAACATTAAAAATTCACACTGTTGGACACAGAATATGGCGAGAAATACTGAAAAACGTGGAAAATTTAAAATTCACACTGAAGGTCCTGGAATATGTCAAGAAAAGCTGAAAAACGTGGAAATGAGAAAAATCACACTGTAGGACCCATAATATGACGAAAAACCTGAAAAACGAGGAAAATTAAAAATTAACACTAAAGTGCCTGGCATATGGCGAGAAAACCTAAAAAACGAGGAAAACACAAAACTCACGCTGTAGGACACAGAATATGTCGAGAAACCCTGAAAAATTAGAAAATTAAAAACTCACACTGAAGAAACCCAAATATGGCGAGAGAACATGAAAAATGTAGAAAATTAAAAATAAACATGGCAATAAAACCTGAAAAACGAGGAAAAATCAAAACTCACACTGTAGAACCCAGAATATGGCGAGAAAACCTGAAAAAGGTGGAAAATGAGAATAATCACACTGTAAGACCGAGATTTGGAAAAAAAAAAATTGACAAATGTTGAAAATGAGAAAATCACACTGTAGGACCCAGAATATGCTGAGAAACCCTGAAAAACGTGGAAAATTAAAAATACACGATCTAGGACACAGAATATGGAGAGAAACCCTGAAAAATTAGAAAAGTAAAAAATCATACTGAAGGACCCCAACTATGGCGAGAAAACCTGAAATAGGTGGAAAATGAGAAAATCACACTGTAGGACCCAGAATTACGCAAAAACTTGAAAAACGTGGAAAATGAGAAAATCACACGGCAGGTCCCAGAATATGCAGAGAAACCCTGAAAAACGTGAAAATCAAAAATTCACACTGTCAGACACAGAATATGGCGAGAAATACTGAAAAACGTGGAAAATTAAAAATACACGCTCTAGGACCCAGAATATGGCTAGAAATCCTGAAAAAAGTAGAAAATTACAAACTCACACTGAAGGACCCCAAATATGGCTAGAAAACCTGAAAAATGTGGAAAATTAGAAAATCACACTGCAGGACCCAGAATATGCCGAGAAACCCTGAAAAACGTGAAAATTAAAAATTCACACTATATTACCCAGAATATGGCGAGAAATACTGAAAAACTTTGAAAATTAAAAATTCACACTGAAGAAACTGCAATATGGCAAAAAAAAAAAAAAACCTGGAAAACGTGTAAATGAGAAAATTACTCTGTAGGACACAGAATATGACCAAAAAACCTGAAAAACGTGCAATATTAAAAATTCACAATTAAGGACCCGGAGTATGCCAGAAAACCTGAAAAACGTAGAAAATTAAAAATTAAAAAACTCACACTGAAGGACCCCAAATATGGCGAGAAACCCTGAAAAAAGTAGAAAATTAAAAATTCACACTGAAGAAACTGCAATATGGCAAAAAAAAAAACCCTGGAAAACGTGGAAATGAGAAAATTACTCTGTAGGACACAGAATATGAAGAAAAAACCTGAAAAACGTGCAATATTAAAAATTCACAATTAAGGACCCGGAGTATGCCAGAAAACCTGAAAAACGTGGAAAATTAAAAATTCACAGAGAAGGACCTGGAATATGGTGAGAAAAACTGAAAAATTAGAAAATAAAAAACTCACACTGCAGGACCCCAAATATGGCGAGAAAACCTGAAAAAAGTGGAAAATGAGAAAATCACACGGCAGTACCCAGAATATGCCGAGAAACCCTGAAAACATGGAAAATTAAAAATACACGCTGTAGGACCCAGAATATGGCGAGAAACCCTGAAAAAAGTAGAAAATTACAAACTCACACTGAAGGACCCCAAATATGGCTAGAAAGCTGACAAATGTGGAAAATGAGAAAATCACACTGCAGGACCCAGAAAATGCCAAGAAACCCTGAAAAACGTGAACATTAAAAATTCACACTGTTGGACACAGAATATGGCGAGAAATACTGAAAAACGTGGAAAATTTAAAATTCACACTGAAGGTCCTGGAATATGTCAAGAAAAGCTGAAAAACGTGGAAATGAGAAAAATCACACTGTAGGACCCATAATATGACGAAAAACCTGAAAAACGAGGAAAATTAAAAATTAACACTAAAGTGCCTGGCATATGGCGAGAAAACCTAAAAAACGAGGAAAACACAAAACTCACGCTGTAGGACACAGAATATGTCGAGAAACCCTGAAAAATTAGAAAATTAAAAACTCACACTGAAGAAACCCAAATATGGCGAGAGAACATGAAAAATGTAGAAAATTAAAAATAAACATGGCAATAAAACCTGAAAAACGAGGAAAAATCAAAACTCACACTGTAGAACCCAGAATATGGCGAGAAAACCTGAAAAAGGTGGAAAATGAGAATAATCACACTGTAAGACCGAGATTTGGAAAAAAAAAAATTGACAAATGTTGAAAATGAGAAAATCACACTGTAGGACCCAGAATATGCTGAGAAACCCTGAAAAACGTGGAAAATTAAAAATACACGATCTAGGACACAGAATATGGAGAGAAACCCTGAAAAATTAGAAAAGTAAAAAATCATACTGAAGGACCCCAACTATGGCGAGAAAACCTGAAATAGGTGGAAAATGAGAAAATCACACTGTAGGACCCAGAATTACGCAAAAACTTGAAAAACGTGGAAAATGAGAAAATCACACGGCAGGTCCCAGAATATGCAGAGAAACCCTGAAAAACGTGAAAATCAAAAATTCACACTGTCAGACACAGAATATGGCGAGAAATACTGAAAAACGTGGAAAATTAAAAATACACGCTCTAGGACCCAGAATATGGCTAGAAATCCTGAAAAAAGTAGAAAATTACAAACTCACACTGAAGGACCCCAAATATGGCTAGAAAACCTGAAAAATGTGGAAAATTAGAAAATCACACTGCAGGACCCAGAATATGCCGAGAAACCCTGAAAAACGTGAAAATTAAAAATTCACACTATATTACCCAGAATATGGCGAGAAATACTGAAAAACTTTGAAAATTAAAAATTCACACTGAAGAAACTGCAATATGGCAAAAAAAAAAAAAAACCTGGAAAACGTGTAAATGAGAAAATTACTCTGTAGGACACAGAATATGACCAAAAAACCTGAAAAACGTGCAATATTAAAAATTCACAATTAAGGACCCGGAGTATGCCAGAAAACCTGAAAAACGTAGAAAATTAAAAATTAAAAAACTCACACTGAAGGACCCCAAATATGGCGAGAAACCCTGAAAAAAGTAGAAAATTAAAAATTCACACTGAAGAAACTGCAATATGGCAAAAAAAAAACCCTGGAAAACGTGGAAATGAGAAAATTACTCTGTAGGACACAGAATATGAAGAAAAAACCTGAAAAACGTGCAATATTAAAAATTCACAATTAAGGACCCGGAGTATGCCAGAAAACCTGAAAAACGTGGAAAATTAAAAATTCACAGAGAAGGACCTGGAATATGGTGAGAAAAACTGAAAAATTAGAAAATAAAAAACTCACACTGCAGGACCCCAAATATGGCGAGAAAACCTGAAAAAAGTGGAAAATGAGAAAATCACACGGCAGTACCCAGAATATGCAGAGAAACCCTGAAAAACGTGAAAATTAAAAATTCACACTGTTGGACACAGAATATGGCGAGAAATACTGAAAAACGTGGAAAATTAAAAATACACGCTGTAGGACCCAGAATATGGCTAGAAACCCTGAAAAAAGTAGAAAATTACAAACTCACACTGAAGACCCCTAATATGTCAAGAAATCCTGAAAAAGGTGGAAAATGAGAAAATCTCTCTGTAGGACCCAGAATTGGGAAAAAACCTGAAAAATGTCGTAAATGAGAAAAATCACACTGTAGGACCCAGAATATGACAAAAAACCCTGAAAAACGTGGAAAATTAAAAATACACGCTGTAGGACAGAGAATATGCCAAGAAACCCTGAATAACGTGAAAATTAACGATTCACACTGTCAGTCAAAGAATATGGCAAGAAACCATGAAAAAAGTGGAAAATTAAAAATTCACACTGTATTACGCAAAATATGGAAATAATACTGAAAAACGTGAAAATTAAAAATTCACACTGAAGGACCTGGAATATGGCAAGAAAACCTGAAAAACGTGGAAATGAGAAAATCACACTGTAGGTCCCAGAATATGACGAAAAATCCTGAAAAAAGTAGAAAAGTAAAAATTCACACTGAAGGACCCAGAATATGTAGAGATAACCTGAAAAACAAGGAAAATTAAAAACTCACATTGAGGGACCCAGAATATGGCAAGAAAACCTGAAAAAAGTAGAAAATTAAAAATTCACACTGAAGGACCCCGAATATGGCCAGAAAAACTGAAAAAGGTGGAAAATGACAATAATCACACTGTAGGACCCAGAATTGCGAAAAAACTTGAAAAGCATCGAAAATGAGAAAATCACACTGTAGGACCCATAATGTGCCGAGAAACCCTGAAAATGTGGTAAATTAAAAATACATGGTGTAGGACCCAGAATATGGCGAGAAACCCTGAAAAAGTAGAAAATTAAAAACTCACAGTGAAGTACCCCAAGAATTGCGAAAAAACTTGAAAATCGTGGAAAATGAGAAAATCACACTGCTGGACCCAGAATATGCAGATAAACCCTGAAAAACGTGAAAATTAAAAATCCACACTGTCGGACACAGAATATGGCAAGAATCATGAAAAAAGTTGAAAATTAAAAATTCACACTGAAGGACCCCTCATATGGCAAGAAAACCTGAAAAACAAGGAAAATTCAAAACTCACACTATAGGACCGAGAATATGGGGAGAAATCCTGAAAAAGATGGAAAATGAGAATAATCACACTATAGAACCCAAAATTTGGAAAAAAAAAATTGAAAAACGTCGAAAATGAGAAAATCACACTGTAGGACCCAGAATATGCCTAGAAACCCTGAAAACGTGGAAAATTAAAAATATACGCTGTAGAACCCAGAATATGTCGAGAAACACTGAAAAATTAGAAAAGTAAAAAATCACACGGAAGGACCCCAAATATGGCGAGAAACCCTGAAAAAAGTAGAAAATTAAAATCTCACAGTTAAGTACCCCAAGAATTGCAAAAAAACTTGAAAATCGTGGAAAATGAGAAAATCACACTGCTGGACCCAGAATATGCCGATAAACCCTGAAAAACGTGAAAATTAAAAATTCACATTGTCGGACACAGAATATGGCAAGAATCATGAAAAAAGTGGCAAATTAAAAATTCACACTCTATTACCCACTATATGGCGAGAAATATTGAAAACGTGGAAAATTAAAAAATCACACTGAAGTACCCCTTATATGGCAAGAAACCCTGAAAAAGAAGGAAAATTCAAAACTCACACTAAAGGACCCAGAATATGGCGAGAAATCCTAAAAAAAAAGATGGAAAATGAGAATAATCACACTATAGAATCCAGATTTGGAAAAAAAATTGAAAAACGTCGAAAATGAGAATATCACACTGTAGGAACCAGAATATGCCAAGAAACCCTGAAAACATGGAAAATTAAAAATACACGCTGTAGGTCCCAGAATATGGCGAGAAACCCTGAAAAAAGTAGAAAATTACAAACTCACACTGAAGGACCCCAAATATGGCTAGAAAACCTGAAAAATGTGGAAAATGAGAAAATCACACTGCAGGACCCAGAAAATGCCAAGAAACCCTGAAAAACATGAAAATTAAAAATTCACACTGTTGGACACAGAATATGGCGAGAAATACTGAAAAACATGGAAAATTTAAAATTCACACCGAAGGTCCTGGAATATGTCAAGAAAAGCTGAAAAACGTGGAAATGAGAAAAATCACACTGTAGGACCCATAATATGATGGAAAAACCTGAAAAACGAGGAAAATTAAAAATTAACACTAAAGTGCCTGGCATATGGCGAGAAAACCTAAAAAATGAGGAAAACTCAAAACTCACGCTGTAGGACACAGAATATGTCGAGAAACCCTGAAAAATTAGAAAATTAAAAACTCACACTGAAGAAACCCAAATATGGCGAGAGAACATGAAAAATGTAGAAAATTAAAAATTCACACTGAAGGACCCAGAACATGGCAATAAAACCTGAAAAACGAGGAAAAATCAAAACTCACTATGTAGGACCCAGAATATGGCAAGAAAACCTGAAAAAGGAGGAAATCTCAAAACTCACACTATAGAACCCAGAATATGGCGAGAAAACCTGAAAAAGGTGGAAAATGAGAATAATCACACTCTAGGACCGAGATTTGGAAAAAAAAAATTGACAAACGTTGAAAATGAGAAAATCACACTGTAGGACCAAGAATATGCTGAGAAACCCTGAAAAACGTGGAAAATTAAAAATACATGCTGTAGGACCCAGAATATGGAGAGAAACTCTGAAAAATTAGAAAAGTAAAAAATCATACTGAAGGACCCCAACTATGGCGAGAAAACCTGAAATAGGTGGAAAATGAGAAAATCACACTGTAGGACCCAGAATTACGCAAAAACTTGAAAAACGTGGAAAATGAGAAAATCACACGGCAGGACCCAGAATATGCAGAGAAACCCTGAAAAACGTGAAAATTAAAAATTCACACTGAAGAAACTGCAATATGGCAAAAAAAAAAAACATGGAAAACGTGTAAATGAGAAAATTACTCTGTAGGACACAGAATATGACCAAAAAACCTGAAAAACGTGCAATATTAAAAATTCACAATTAAGGACCCAGAGTATGCCAGAAAACCTGAAAAACGTGGAAAATTAAAAATTCACAGTGAAGGACCTGGAATATGGTGAGAAAAACTGAAAAATTAGAAAATAATATACTCACACTGAAGGACCCCAAATATGGCGAGAAAACATGAAAAAAGTAGAAAATTAAAAATTCACACTGAAGGACCCAGAATATGGCAATAAAACCTGAAAAACGAGGAAAATTAAAAACTCACACTGAAGGTCCCAGAATATGGTGAGAAAACATAAAAAAAGTAGAAAATTAAAAATTCACACTGAAGGACCCCGAATATGGTGAGAAAACCTGAAATGTGGAAAATGAGAAAATCGCACTGTATGCTGACAAACCCTGAAAAACGTGAAAATTAAAAATTCACACTGTATTACCCAGAATATGGTATGAAATACTGAAAAACCTGAAAAATTATAAATTCACAATGAAGGTCCTGGAATATGGCAAGAAAACCTGAAAAACGTGGAAGTGAGAAAATTACACAGTAGGACCCATAATATGACAAAAAAAATTGAAAAACGTGGAAAATTAAAAATTCACACTGAAGGACCCCAAATATGGCAAGAAAACCTGAAAAACGAGGAAAATTAAAAACCTGAAAAAGGTTGAAAATGAGAAAATCACACTGTGGGACCCAGAATATGGCGAGAAACCCTGAAAAAGTAGAAATTAAAAAACTCACACTGAAAGACCACGAATATGGCGAGAAAACCTGAAAAACGTGGAAATGAGAAAATCACACTGTAGAACCAGAATATGACGAAGAAACCTGAAAAACGTGGAAAATTAAAAATTCACACTGAATGACCCGGATATAGAGAGCAAAACTGAAAAACGAGGAAAAATAAAATCGCACACTGAAGGACCCAGAATATGACGAGAAAACCTGAAAAACCTGGAAAATTAAATATTCACACTGTAGGACCCAGAATATGGCGAGAAACACTGAAAAATATTGAAAATTAAAAATTCACACTATAGGACCAGAATATGGGAAGAAACCTTGAAAAACGTGGAAAATTAAAAATTCACACTGTATTACCCAGAATATGGCTAGAAATACTGAAAAACGTGGAAAATTAAAAATTCACACTGAAGGACCTGGAATATGGTAGGAAAATCTGAAAAACGTGGAAATGAGAAAATCACACTGTAGGACCAAGGATATGACAAAAAAAAAAAAAAAAAAAAAAAAAAAACCTGAAAAACATGGAAAATTAAAAATTCACAATGAAGGACTCCGACTATGGCAAGAAAACCTGAAAAAGGTTGAAAATGAGAATAATCACACTTTAGGACCCAGAAATGCTAAAAAAAAAAAACTTGAAAATCTTCGTAAATGAGAAAATCACACTCTAGGACCCAGAATATGCCGAGAAACCCTGAAATAAGTACAAAAATAAAAACTCTCACTGAAGGACCTGGAATATGTCGAGAAAACCTGAAAAAGGTGGAAAATGAGAAAATTACATGGTAAGACCCAGAAATGTGAAAAAACTCGGAAAAAGTGGAAAATGTGAAAATCACACTGTAGGACCCAGAATGTGCCTAGAAACACTGAAAAACATGAAAAATTAAAAATACACGCATTAGGACCCAGAATATGTTGAGAAACCCTGAAAAATTAGAAAATTAAAAACCCACACTGAAGGATCCCGAATATGATGAAAAAACCTGAAAAACGTGGAAATGAGAAAATCACACTGTAGGACCGAGAATATGATGAAACAACTTGAAAAACGTGGAAAATTAAAAATTCACACTGAAGGACCCGTATATGGCGCGAAAACCTGAAAAAAGTAGAAAATTAAAAATTCACACTGAAGGACCCCGAATATGGGGAGAAAACCTGAAAAAGGTGGAAAATGAGAATAATCACACTGTAGGATCAAGAATTGAGAAAAAACATGAAAAAAGTCAAAAATGGGAAAATCACACTGTAGGATCAAGAATATGCGGAGAGCTCTTCCGATCAGAGGAGCGCCAGAGCAGCTGGGGCACAGGGTCGACTGACACTCGCCAGCTACCCACAACACCCGCCACAGGATCTTAAGACTTCTGGTGAGTGGAGCACAGCTTCTGCTCCAATCCAAGTGCTCGGGACCGGAGACTGCATTAGTTAGGGAAGCAGAAACCGGCCTGAGTAGGGCCACAGGCCTCATCCGGCCGGATCAGCGCAGGGGTAGCGGGAGCGCAGGGTTGCCTGACACCCGCCAGCTACCCACGACCCCCGCCGCAGGATTTTGGGACTGCTGGTGAGTGGAACACAGCTTCTGCTCCAGTCCAATCACGCGGGACCTGAGACTGCTCTGGTTGGGGAGAGAGAAATCCGGCCTACATAGGGCCACAACCCTCTTCCGGTCAGAAAAGCACCGGGGCAGCTGGGGCGCAGGGTCGGCTGACACTCGACAGCTACCCACAACACCCGCCACAGGATCTTAAGACTTCTGGTGAGTGGAGCACAGCTTCTGCTCCAATCCAATTGTGCGGGACCTGAGACTGCATTAGTTAGGGAAGCAAAAACCGGCCTGAGTAGGGCCACAGGCCTCATCCGGCCGGATCAGCGCCGGGGTAGCGGGAGAGAAGGATTGCCTGACACCCGCCAGCTACCCACGACCCCCGCCGCAGGATTTTGGGACTGCTGGTGAGTGGAACACAGCTTCTGCTCCAATCTTTAAACAGTGACAACGATAACAACTAACCCCAGAGATTACTAGATGGCGAAAGGTAAACGTAATAATCTTACTAACAGAAACCAAGACCACTCACCATCATCAGAACCCAGCACCCCCACTTCGCCCAGTCCAGGGCACCCCAACACACCGGAAAAACTAGACACGGATTTAAAAGCATATCTCCTGATGATGATAGAGGACTTCAAGAAGGACTTTAATAACACACTTAAAGAAATGCAGGAGAACACTGCTAAACAGGCAGAAGACAATAAAGAGGAAGCACAAAAATCCCTTAAAGAATTGCAGGAGACCACTGCTAAAGAGTTACAAATCCTTAAAGAAAAACAGGATAACATAATCAAACAGGTAGAAAACACATCCAAACAGATGATGGAAATGAACAAAACCATACTAGACCTAAAAAGGGAAGTAGACACAATAAAGAAAACCCAAAATGAGGCAACACTGGAGATAGAAACCCTAGGAAAGAAATCTGGAACCATAGATACGAGCATCAGCAACAGAATACAAGAGATGGAAGAGAGAATCTCAGGTGCAGAAGATTCCATAGAGAACATCGGCACAACAATCAAGGAAAATGTAAAATGCAAAAAGATCCTAACTCAAAACATCCAAGAAATACAGGACGCAATGAGAAGACCAAACCTACGGATAATAGGAGTGGATGAGAATGAAGATTTTCAACTCAAAGGACCAGCAAACATCTTCAACAAAATTATAGAAGAAAACTTCCCAAATCTAAAGAAAGAGATGCCCATGAACATACAAGAAGCCTACAGAACTCCAAATAGACTGGACCAGAAAAGAAATACCTCCTGACACATTATAATCAGAACAACAAATGCTCTAAATAAAGATAGAATACTAAAAGCAGTAAGAGAAAAAGGCCAAGTAACATATAAAGGCAAGCCTATCAGAATTACACCAGATTTTTCACCAGAGACTATGAAAGCCAGAAGATCCTGGACGGATGTTATACAGACACTAAAAGAACACAAATACCAGCCCAGGCTACTATACCCAGCCAAACTCTCAATTAACATAGATGGAGAAACCAAAGTATTCCACGACAAAACCAAATTCACACATTATATCTCCACGTATCCAGCCCTTCAAAGGATAATAACAGAAAAAAACCAATACAAGGACAGGAACCACGCCCTAGAAACAACAAGAAGGTAATCCCTCAACAAACCTAAAAGAAGACAGCCACAAGAACAAAATGCCAACTTTAACAACAAAAATAACAGGAAACAACAATTACTTTTCCTTAATATCTCTTAATATCAATGGACTCAACTCCCCGATAAAAAGACATAGACTAACAAACTGGCTACACAAACAAGACCCAACATTTTGCGCTTACAGGAAACTCATCTCAGAGAAAAGGATAGACACTACCTCAGAATGAAAGGCTGGAAAACAATTTTCCAAGCAAATGGCATGAAGAAACAAGTTGGAGTAGCCGTTCTGATATCTGATAAGATTGACTTCCAACCCAAAGTCATTAAAAAAGACAGGGAGGGACACTTCATACTCATCAAAGGTAAAATCCTCCAAGAGGAACTATCAATCCTGAATATCTATGCTCCAAATACAAAGGCAGCCACATTCATTAAAGAAACTTTAGTAAATCTCAAAGCACACATTGCACCTCATACAATAATAGTGGGAGACTTCAACACACCACTTTCACCAATGGACAGATCATGGAAACAGAAACTAAACAGGGACACAGAGAAACTAAGAGAAATTATGAATCAAATGGATCTGGCAGATATCTACAGAACATTCTATCCTAAAACAAAAGGATATACCTTCTTCTCAGCACCTCATGGTACCTTCTCCAAAATTGACCACATAATTGGTCACAAAGCAGGCCTCAGCAGATACAAAAATATTGAAATTGTCCCATGCATCCTATCAGGTCACCATGGACTAAGGCTGATCTTCAATAACAAAATAAATAATAGAAAGCCAACCTTCACGTGGAAACTGAACAACACTCTTCTCAATGATACCTTGGTCAAGGAAGGAATAAAGAAAGAAATTAAGGACTTTTTAGAGTTCAATGAAAATGAAGCCACAACATACCCAAACTTATGGGACGCAATGAAAGCATTTCTAAGAGGAAAACTCATAGCTCTGAGTGCCTCCAAAAGGAAACTAGAGAGAGCACACATTAGCAGCTTGACAACACACCTAAAAGCACTAGAACAAAAGGAAGCAAATTCACCCAAGAGGAGTAGACGGCAGGAAATAATCAAACTCAGGGGTGAAATCAACCAAGTGGAAATAAGAAAAACTATTCAAAGAATCAACCAATCAAGGAGCTGGTTCTTTGAGAAAATCAACAAGATAGATAAACCCTTAGCCAGACTCACTAGAGGGCACAGGGAAAGCATCCTAATTAACAAAATCAGAAATGAAAAAGGAGACATAACAACAGATCCTGAAGACATCCAAAACACCATCAGATCCTTCTACCAAAGGCTATACTCAACAAAACTGGAGAACCTGGATGAAATGGAGAAGTTCCTAGACAGATACCAGGTACCAAAGTTGAATCAAGATCAGGTTAATGATCTAAACAGCCCTATATCCCCCAAAGAAATAGAAGCAGTCATTAATAGTCTCCCAACTAAAAAAAGCCCAGGACCAGATGGGTTTAGTGCAGAGTTCTATCAGACCTTCAATGAAGATCTAATCCCAGTTCTTCACAAACTATTCCACAAAATAGAAACAGAAGGTACTCTACCCAACTCCTTCTATGAAGCCACAATTACTCTGATACCTAAACCACAAAAAGACCCAACAAAGATAGAAAACTTCAGACCAATATCCCTTATGAATATTGATGCAAAAATCCTCAATAAAGTTCTTGCTAACCGAATCCAAGAACACATCAAAACAATCATCCATCCTGACCAAGTAGGTTTCATCCCAGGGATGCAGGGATGGTTCAATATACGGAAATGCATCAACGTAATCCACTATATAAACAAACTCAAAGACAAAAACCACATGGTCATCTCGTTAGATGCGGAAAAAGCATTTGACAAGATCCAACACCCATTCATGATAAAAGTCTTGGAAAGATCAGGAATTCAAGGCCCATACCTAAACATGATAAAAGCAATCTACAGCAAACCAGTAGCCAACATCAAAGTAAATGGTGAGAAGCTTGAAGCAATCCCTCTAAAATCAGGGACTAGACAAGGCTGTCCACTTTCTCCATACCTATTCAACATAGTACTTGAAGTCCTAGCCAGAGCAATTCGACAACAAAAGGAGATCAAAGGGATACAAATTGGAAAAGATGAAGTCAAAATATCACTCTTTGCAGATGATATGATAGTATATATGTGACCCTAAAAATTCCACCAGAGAACTCCTAAGCCTGATAAACAGCTTCGGTGAAGTAGCTGGATATAAAATTAACTCAAACAAATCAATGGCCTTTCTCTACACAAAGAATGAACAGGCTGAGAAAGAAATTAGGGAAACAACACCCTTCTCAATAGTCACAAATAATATAAAATATCTTGGCGTGACTCTAACTAAGGAAGTGAAAGATCTGTATAATAAAAACTTCAAGTCTCTGAAGAAAGAAATTCTAGAAGATCTCAGAAGATGGAAAGATCTCCCATGCTCATGGATTGGCAGGATCAACATTGTAAAAATGGCTATCTTGCCAAAAGCAATCTACAGATTCAATGCAATCCCCATCAAAATTCCAAATCAATTCTTCAACGAATTAGAAAGTGCAATCTGCAAATTCATCTGGAACAACAAAAAACCTAGGATAGCAAAAACTCTTCTCAAGGATAAAAGAACCTCTGGTGGAATCACCATGCCGGACCTAAAGCTCTACTACAGAGCAATTGTGATAAAAACTGCATGGTACTGGTATAGTGACAGACAAATAGACCAATGGAATAGAATTGAAGACCCAGAAATGAACCCACACACCTACGGTCACTTGATCTTCGACAAGGGAGCTAAAAACATCCAGTGGAAGAAAGACAGCATTTTCAACAAATGGTGCTGGCACAACTGGTTGTTAACATGTAGAAGAATGCGAATCAATCCATTCCTATCTCCTTGTACTAAGGTCAAGTCTAAGTGGATCAAGGAACTTCACATAAAACCAGAGACACTGAAACTTATAGAGGAGAAAGTGGGGAAAAGCCTTGAAGATATGGGCACAGGGGAAAAATTCCTGAATAGAACAGTAATGGCTTGTGCTGTAAGATCGAGAATTGACAAGTGGGACCTCATGAGACTACAAAGCTTCTGCAAGGCTAAAAACACCGTCAATAAGACAAAAAAACCACCAACAGATTGGGAAAGGATCTTCACCTATCCTAAATCAGATAAGGGACTAATATCCAATATATATAAAGAACTCAAGAAGGTGGACTCCAGAAAGTCAAATAACCCCATTAAAAAATGGGGCTCAGAACTGAACAAAGAATTCTCACCTGAGGAATACCGAATGGCAGAGAAACACCTGAAAAAATGTTCAACATCCTTAATCATCAGGGAAATGCAAATCAAAACAACCCTGAGATTCCACCTCACACCAGTCAGAATGGCTAAGATCAAAAATTCAGGTGACAGCAGATGCTGGCGAGGATGTGGAGAAAGAGGAACACTCCTCCATTGTTGGTGGGATTGCAAGCTTGTACAACCACTCTGGAAATCAGTCTGGCGGTTCCTCAGAAAATTGGACATAGTACTACCGGAGGATCCAGCAATACCTCTCCTGGGCATATATCCAGAAGATGTCCCAACCGGTAAAAAGGACACATGCTCCACTATGTTCATAGCAGCCCTATTTATAATAGCCAGAAGCTGGAAAGAACCCAGATGTCCCTCAACAGAGGAATGGATACAGAAATTATGGTACATTTACACAATGGAGTACTACTCAGCTATTAAAAAGAATGAATTTATGAAATTCCTAGCCAAATGGATGGACCTGGAGGGCATCATCTTGAGTGAAGTAACACAATCACAAAAGAACTCACACAATATGTATTCACTGATAAGTGGATATTAGCCCAAAACTTAGGATACCCAAGATATAAGATACAATTTGATAAACGCATGAAACTCAAGAAGAATGAAGACCAAAGTGTGGACACTGTGCACCTTCTTAGAATTGGGAACAAAACACCCAGGGAAGGAGTTACAGAGACAAAGTTCGTAGCTGTGATGAAAGGATGGCCCATTTAGAGACTGCCGTATCCAGGGATCCATCCCATAATCAGCTTCTAAAAGCTGACACCATTGCATACACTAGCAAGATTTTGCTGAAAGGACCCAAATATAGCTGTCTCTTGTGAGACGATGCCGGGGCCTAGCAAACACAGGAGTGGATGTTCACAGTCAGCTATTGGATGTATCACAGGGCTCCCAATGGAGAAGCTAGAGAAAGTACCCAAGGAGCTAAAGGGATCTGCAACCCTATTGTTGGAACAACATGATGTACTAACCAGAACCCCGGAGCTCTTGTCTCTAGCTGCATATGTATCGAAAGATGGCCTAGAAGCCAACAATGGAAAGAGAGGCCCATTGGACTTGCAAACTTTATATGCCCCAATATAGGGGAATGCCAGGGCCAAAGAATGGGAATGGATGGGTAGGGAAGTGGGGGGCGCTATGGGGGACTTTTGGGATAGCAATGGAAATGTAATTGAGGAAAATATGTAATAAAAATATTAAAAATCAAAAAAAAAAAAGAATATGCCGAGAAACACTGAAAAACGTGGAAAATTATTAATACACGCTGTAGGACCCAGAATATGGTGAGAAACCCTAAAAAAGTAGAAAATTAAAAACTCACACTGGAGGATCCCAAATATGGTAAGAAAAACTGAAAAGAGTAGAAAATTAAAAATTCACACTGAAGAACCCCGAATATGGCGAGAAAACCTGAAAAAGTAGAAAATTAAAAACTTACACTGTCAGACCCAGAATATGGCAAGAAACCCTGAAAAAAGTAGAAAATTAAAAAGTCACAGTGAAGGACCCCAAATATGGCGAGAAAACCTGAAAAAGGTGGAAAATGAGAAAATCACACTGTAGGACTCAGAATTATGAAAAAACTTGAAAAACGTGGAAAAAGAGAAAATCACACTGCAGGACACAGAATATGCGGAGAAACCCTGAAAAACATGAAAATTAAAAATTCTAACTGTCAGACCCAGATTATGGCGAGAAACCAAAAAACAAGTGGAAAATTAAAATTTCACACTGTATTACCCAGAATATGCCGAGAAATACTGAAAAACGTGGAAAATTAAAATTCACATAGAAGGACCTGGAATATGGCAAGAAAAACTGAAAAAGGTGGAAAATGAGAAAATCACACTGTAGGACCCAGAATATGCTGAGAAACCCTGAAAACGTGGAAAATTAAAAATATACGCTGTTGGACCCAGAATATGTCGAGAAACACTGAAAAATTAGAAAAGTAAAAAATCACATGGAAGGACCCCAAATATGGCGAGAAAACCTGAAAAGTTGAAAAATGAGAAAATCACACTGTAGGCCCCAGAATTATGAAAAACTTGAAAAACGTAGAAAATGAGAAAATCACACTGCAGGACCCAAAATATGACGAAAAAAACTTGAAAAACGTGGAAAATTAAAAATACACGCTCTAGGACACAGAATATTTTGAGAAATCCTGAAAAATTAGAAAATTATACACTTACACTGAAGGACCCCAAATATGGAGAGAGCACCTGAAAAAAGTAGAAAATTAAAAATTCACACTGAAGGACCCAGAATTGTGAAAGAACTTGAAAAACATCGAAAATGAGAAAATCACACTGTAGGACCCAGAATATGCCTAGAAACCCTGAAAACATGGAAAATTAAAAATACACGCTGTAGGACCCACAATATGGCAAGAAACCCTGAAAAAAATAGAAAAGTACAAACTCACACTGAAGGACCCCAAATATGGCTAGAAAACCTGAAAATGTGAAAAATGAGAAAATCACACTGCAGAACCCAGAATATGCCGAGAAACCCTGAAAAACGTGAAAATTAAAAATTCACACTGTTGGACACAGAATATGGCGAGAAATACTGAAAAACGTGGAAAATTTAAAATTCACACTGAAGGTCCTGGAATATGTCAAGAAAAGCTAAAAAACGTTGATAAGAGAAAAATCACACTGTAGGACCCAGAATATGACAGAAAAACCTGAAAAACGTGGAAAATTAAAAATTAACTCTAAAGTGCCCGGCATATGGCGAGAAAACCTGAAAAACGAGGAAAACTCAAAACTCACGCTGTAGGACACAGAATATGTCGAGAAACCCTGAAAAATTAGAAAATTAAAAACTCACACTGAAGAACCCCAAATATGGCGAGGGAACCTGAAAAATGTAGAAAATTAAAAATTCACACTGAAGGAACCAGAACATGGCAATAACACCTGAAAAACGAGGAAAATTCAAAACTCACTATGTAGGACCCAGAATATGGCAAGAAAAGCTGAAAAAGGAGGAAAACTCAAAACTCACACTGTAGAACCCAGAATATGGCGAGAAAACCTGAAAAAGGTGGAAAACGAGAATAATCACACTGTAGGACCGAGATTTGGAAAAAAAATTGAAAAACGTCGAAAATGAGAAAATCACACTGTAGGACCCAGAATATGCTGAGAAACCCTGAAAAACGTGGAAAATTAAAAATACACGCTGTAGGACCCAGAATATGGCTAGAAACCCTGAAAAAAGTAGAAAATTACAAACTCACACTGAAGACCCCTAATATGTCGAGAAATCCTGAAAAAGGTGGAAAATTAGAAAATCACTCTGTAGGACCCAGAATTGGGAAAAAACCTGAAAAATGTCGTAAATGAGAAAAATCACACTGTAGGACCCAGAATATGACAAAAAAACCCTGAAAAACGTGGAAAATTAAAAATACACGCTGTAGGACAGAGAATATGCGGAGAAACCCTGAATAACGTAAAAATTAACAATTCACACTGTTGGACAAAGAATATGGCGAGAAACCATGAAAAAAGTGGAAAATTAAAAATTCACACTGTATTACGCAAAATATGGAAAGAAATACTGAAAAACGTGAAAATTAAAAATTCACACTGAAGGACCTGGAATATGGCAAGAAAACCTGAAAAACGTGGCAATGAGAAAATCACACTGTAGGTCCCAGAATATGACGAAAAAACCTGAAAAAAGTAGAAAACTAAAAATTCACACTGAAGGACCCAGAATATGTAGAGATAACCTGAAAAACAAGGAAAATTAAAAACTCACACTGAGGGACCCAGAGTATGGCGAGAAAACCTGAAAAAAGTAGAAAATTAAAAATTCACACTGAAGGACCCCGAATATGGCCAGAAAAACTGAAAAAGGTGGAAAATGACAATAATCACACTGTAGGACCCAGAATTGCGAAAAAACTTGAAAAGCGTCGAAAATGAGAAAATCACACTGTAGACCCATAATGTGCCGAGAAACCCTGAAAACGTGGTAAATTAAAAATATACGGTGTAGGACCCAGAATATGGCGAGAAACCCTGAAAAAGTAGAAAATTAAAAACTCACAGTGAAATACCCCAAGAATTGCGAAAAAACTTGAAAATCGTGGAAAATGAGAAAATCACACTGCTGGACCCAGAATATGCCAATAAACCCTGAAAAACGTGAAAATTAAAAATCCACACTGTCGGACACAGAATATGGCAAGAATCATGAAAAAAGTGGAAAATTAAAAATTCACACTGAAGGACCCCTCATATGGCAAGAAAACCTGAAAAACAAGGAAAATTCAAAACTCACACTATAGGACCGAGAATATGGCGAGAAATCCTGAAAAAGATGGAAAATGAGAATAATCACACTATATAACCCAGATTTGGAAAAAAAATTGAAAAACCTCGAAAATGAGAAAATCACACTGTAGGACCCAGAATATGCCTAGAAACCCTGAAAACATGGAAAATTAAAAATATATGCTTTAGAACCCAGAATATGTCGAGAAACACTGAAAAATTAGAAAAGTAAGAAATCACACGGAAGGGCCCCAAATATGGCGAGAAAACCTGAAAAAGTTGAAAAATGAGAAAATCACACTGTAGGACCCAGAATTATGAAAAAACTTGAAAAACGTGGAAAATGAGAAAAATACACTGCAGGACCCAGAATATGACGAAAAAAACTTGAAGAACGTGGAAAATTAAAAATACACGCTCTAGGACACAGAATATGTTGAAAAATCCTGAAAAAATAGAAAATCATAAACTAACACTGAAGGATCCCAAATATGGAGAGAGAACCTGAAAAAAGTAGAAAATTAAAAATTCACACTGAAGGACCCAGAATTGCGAAGAACTTGAAAAACATCGAAACTGAGAAAATCACACTGTAGGACCCAGGATATGCCGAGAAACCCTGAAAACATGGAAAATTAAAAATACATGCTGTAGGACCCAGAATATGACGGAAAAACCTGAAAATCGTGGAAAATTAAAAATTAACACTAAAGAGCCAGGCATATGGCGAGAAAACATGAAAAAAGAGGAAAACTCAAAACTCACGCTGTAGGACACAGAATATGTTGAGAAACACTGAAAAATTAGAAAATTAAAAACTCACACTAAAGAACCCCAAATATGGCGAGAGAACCTGAAAAATGTAGAAAATTAAAAATTCACAGTGAAAGACACAGAACATGGCAATAAAACCTGCAAAACGAGGAAAATTCAAAACTCACTATGTAGGACCCAGAATATGGCAAGAAAACCTGAAAAAGGAGGAAAACTCAAAACTCACACTGTAGAACCCAGAATATGGCCAGAAAACCTGAAAAAGGTGGAAAATGAGAATAATCACACTGTAGGACCGAGATTTGGAAAAAAAAATTGAAAAACGTCGAAAATGAGAAAATCACACTGTAGGACCCAGAATATGCTGAGAAACCCTGAAAAACGTGGAAAATTAAAAATACACTCTGTAGGACCCAGAATTACGCAAAAACTTGAAAAACGTAGAAAATGAGAAAATCACACGGCAGGACCCAGAATATGCAGAGAAACCCTAAAAAACGTGAAAATTAAAAATTCACACTGTCAGACACAGAATATGGCGAGAAATACTGAAAAACGTGGAAAATTAAAAATACACGCTGTAGGACCCAGAATATGGCTAGAAACCCTGAAAAAAGTAGAAAATTACAAACTCACACTGAAGGACCCCTAA
The DNA here is from genome assembly GCF_978045245.1 of Mus caroli. Classification (NCBI taxonomy): domain Eukaryota; kingdom Metazoa; phylum Chordata; class Mammalia; order Rodentia; family Muridae; genus Mus; species Mus caroli. Next base: position 358,920 of record NW_028227344.1, read on the forward strand.
TATGGCGAGAAATCCTGAAAAAGGTGGAAAATGAGAAAATCACTCTGTAGGACCCAGAATTGGGAAAAAACCTGAAAAATGTCATAAATGAGAAAAATCACACTGTAGGACCCAGAATATGACGAAAAACCCTGAAAAACTTGGAAAATTAAAAATACACGCTGTAGGAAAAAGAATATCGAGAAACCCTGAATAATGTGAAAATTAACAATTCACACTGTCGGACAAAGAATATGGCGAGAAACCATGAAAAAAGTGGAAAATTAAAAATTCACACTGTATTACGCAAAATATGGAAAGAAATACTGAAAAATGTGAAAATTAAAAATTCACACTGAAGGACCTGGAATATGGCAAGAAAACCTGAAAAACGTGAAAATGAGAAAATCACACTGTAGGTCCAAGAATATTACAAAAAAACCTGAAAAAAGTAGAAAATTAAAAATTCACACTGAAGGACACAGAATATGTAGAGATAACCTGAAAAACGAGGAAAATTAAAAACTCACACTGAGGGACCCCAGAATATGGCGAGAAAACCTGAAAAAAGTAGAAAATTAAAAACTCACAGTGAAGTACCCCAAGAATTGCGAAAAAACTTGAAAATCGTGGAAAATGAGAAAATCACACTGCTGGACCCAGAATATGCCGATAAACCCTAAAAATCGTGAAAATTAAAAATTCACACTGTCGGACACAGAATATGGCAAGAATCATGAAAAAACGTGGAAAATTCAAAATTCACACTGTATTACCCAGTATATGGCGAGAAATATTGAAAACGTGGAAAATTAAAAAATCACACTGAAGGACACCCTCATATGGCGAGAAAACCTGAAAAACAAGGAAAATTCAAAACTCACACTATAGGACCCAGAATATGGCGAGAAATCCTGAAAAAGATGGAAAATGAGAATAATCACACTACAGAACCCAGATTTGGAAAAAAAAAATGAAAAACGTCGAAAATGAGAAAATCACACTGTAGGACCCAGAATATGCCGAGAAACCCTGAAAACGTGGAAAATTAAAATTAGGACCCAGAATATGTCGAGAAACACTGAAAAATTAGAAAAGTAAAAAATCACACGGAAGGACCCCAAATATGGCGAGAAAACCTGAAAAAGTTGAAAAATGAGAAAATCACACTGAAGGACCCAGAATTACGAAAAAACTTGAAAAACGTGGAAAATGAGAAAATCACACTGCAGGACCCAGAATATGACGAAAAAACTTGAAAAACGTGGAAAATTAAAAATACAAGCTCTAGGACACAGAATATGTTGAGAAATCCTGAAAATTTGGAAAATTATAAACTTACACTGAAGGACCCCCAAATATGGAGAGAGAACCTGAAAAAAGTAGAAAATTAAAAATTCACACTGAAGGACCCAGAATTGCGAAAGAACTTGAAAAACATCGAAAATGAGAAAATCACACTGTAGGACCCAGAATATGCCTAGAAACCCTGAAAACATGGAAAATTAAAAATACACGCTGTAGGACCCAGAATATGGCGAGAAACCCTGAAAAACGAGGAAAACCCAAAACTCACGCTGTAGGACACAGAATATGTCGTGAAACCCTGAAAAAAGTAGAAAATTACAAACTCACACTGAAGGACCCCAAATATCGCAAGAGAACCTTAAAAATGTGAAAAATGAGAAAATCACACGGCAGGACCCAGAATATGCGGATAAACCCTGAAAAACGTGAAAATTAAAAATTCACACTGTTGGACACAGAATATGGCGAGAAATACTGAAAAACGTGGAAAATTTAAAATTCACACTGAAGGTCCTGGAATATGTCAAGAAAAGCTAAAAAACGTTGATAAGAGAAAAATCACACTGTAGGACCCAGAATATGACAGAAAAACCTGAAAAACGTGGAAAATTAAAAATTAACTCTAAAGTGCCTGGCATATGGCAAGAAAACCTGAAAAACGAGGAAAACTCAAAACTCACGCTGTAGGACACAGAATATGTCGAGAAACCCTGAAAAATTAGAAAATTAAAAACTCACACTGAAGATCCCCAAATATGGCGAGAGAACTTGAAAAATGTAGAAAATTAAAAATTCACACTGAAGGACCCAGAACATGGCAAAAAAAACCTGAAAAACGAGGAAAATTCAAAACTCACTATGTAGGACCCAGAATATGGCAAGAAAAGCTGAAAAAGGAGGAAAACTCAAAACTCACACTGTAGAACCCAGAATATGGCGAGAAAACCTGAAAAAGGTGGAAAATGAGAATAATCACTCTGTAGGACCGAGATTTGGAAAAAAAATTGAAAAACGTCGAAAATGAGAAAATCACACTGTAGGACCCAGAATATGCTGAGAAACCCTGAAAAACGTGGAATATTAAAAATACATGCTGTAGGACCCAGAATATGGCTAGAAACCCTGAAAAAAGTAGAAAATTACAAACTAACACTGAAGACCCCTAATATATTGAGAAATCCTGTAAAAGGTGGAAAATGAGAAAATCACTCTGTAGGACCCAGAATTGGGAAAAAACCTGAAAAATGTCGTAAATGAGAAAAATCACACTGTAGGACCCAGAATATGACAAAAAAAAACCTGAAAAACGTGGAAAATTAAAAATACACGCTGTAGGACAGAGAATATGCCAAGAAACCCTGAATAACGTGAAAATTAACGATTCACAATTTTGGACAAAGAATATGGCGAGAAACCATGAAAAAAGTGGAAAATTAAAAATTCACACTGTATTACGCAAAATATGGAAAGAAATACTGAAAAACGTGAAAATTAAAAATTCACACTGAAGGACCTTGAATATGGCAAGAAAACCTGAAAAACGTGGCAATGAGAAAATCACACTGTAGGTCCCAGAATATGACGAAAAAACCTGAAAAACGTAGAAAACTAAAAATTCACACTGAAGGACCCAGAATATGTAGAGATAACCTGAAAAACAAGGAAAATTAAAAACTCACACTGAGGGACCCAGAATATGGCGAGAAAACCTGAAAAAATTAGAAAATTAAAAATTCACACTGAAGGACCCCGAATATGGCCAGAAAAACTGAAAAAGGTGGAAAATGACAATAATCACACTGTAGGACCCAGAATTGCGAAAAAACTTGAAAAGCGTCGAAAATGAGAAAATCACACTGTAGGACCCATAATGTGCCGAGAAACCCTGAAAACGTGGTAAATTAAAAATACACAGTGTAGGACCCAGAATATGGCGAGAAACCCTGAAAAAGTAGAAAATTAAAAACTCACAGTGAAGTACCACAAGAATTGCGAAAAAACTTGAAAATCGTGGAAAATGAGAAAATCACACTGCTGGACCCAGAATATTCCGATAAACCCTGAAAAACGTGAAAATTAAAAATCCACACTGTCAGACACAGAATATGGCAAGAATCATGAAAAAAGTGGAAAATTAAAAATTCACACTGAAGGACCCCCTCATATGGCAAGAAAACCTGAAAAACAAGGAAAATTCAAAACTCACACTATAGGACCGAGAATATGGCGAGAATCCTGAAAAAGATGGAAAATGAGAATAATCACACTATATAAACCAGATTTGGAAAAAAAAATTGAAAAACGTCGAAAATGAGAAAATCACACTGTAGGACCCAGAATATGCCTAGAAACCCTGAAAACATGGAAAATTAAAAATATACGCTGTAGAACCCAGAATATGTCGAGAAACACTGAAAAATTAGAAAAGTAACAAATCACAGGGAAGGACCCCAAATATGGCGAGAAAACCTGAAAAAGTTGAAAAATGAGAAAATCACACTGTAGGACCCAGAATTATGAAAAAACTTGAAAAACGTGGAAAATGAGAAAAATTCACTGCAGGACCCAGAATATGACGAAAAAAAACTTGAAGAACGTGGAAAATTAAAAATACACGCTCTAGGACACAGAATATGTTGAGAAATCCTGAAAAATTAGAAAATCATAAACTTACACTGAAGGATCCTAAATATGGAGAGAGAACCTGAAAAAAGTAGAAAATTAAAAATTCACACTGAAGGACCCCCGAATATGGCCAGAAAAACTGAAAAACGTGGAAAATGAGAATAATCACACTGTAGGACCAAGAATTGCGAAAAAACTTGAAAAGCGTCGAAATGAGTAAATCACATTGTAGGACCCATAATGTGCCGAGAAACCCTGAAAACGTGAAAATTAAAAATTCACACTATTGGACACAGAATATGGCGAGAAATCCTGAAAAAGATGGAAAATGAGAATAATCACACTATATAAACCAGATTTGGAAAAAAAAAATTGAAAAACGTCGAAAATGAGAAAATCACACTGTAGGACCCAGAATATGCCTAGAAACCCTGAAAACATGGAAAATTAAAAATACACGCTGTAGGACCCAGAATATGACGGAAAAACCTGAAAATCGTGGAAAATTAAAAATTAACACTAAAGAGCCAGGCATATGGCGAGAAAACATGAAAAAAGAGGAAAACTCAAAACTCACGCTGTAGGACACAGAATATGTCGAGAAACCCTGAAAAATTAGAAAATTAAAAACTCACACTGAAGAAACCCAAATATGGCGAGAGAACATGAAAAATGTAGAAAATTAAAAATTCACACTAAAGGACCCAGAACATCGCAATAAAACCTGAAAAACGAGGAAAAATCAAAACTCACTATGTAGGACCCAGAATATGGCAAGAAAACCTGAAAAAGGAGGAAAACTCAAAACTCACACTGTAGAACCCAGAATATGGCCAGAAAACCTGAAAAAGGTGGAAAATGAGAATAATCACACTCTAGGACCGAGATTTGGAAAAAAAAAATTGACAAACGTTGAAAATGAGAAAATCACACTGTAGGACCCAGAATATGCTGAGAAACCCTGAAAAACGTGGAAAATTAAAAATACACGCTGTAGGACCCAGAATATGGAGAGAAACCCTGAAAAATTAGAAAAGTAAAAAATCATACTGAAGGACCCCAACTATGGCGAGAAAACCTGAAATAGGTGGAAAATGAGAAAATCACACTGTCGGACCCAGAATTACACAAAAACTTGAAAAACGAGGAAAATGAGAAAATCACACGGCAGGACCCAGAATATGCAGAGAAACCCTGAAAAACGTGAAAATTAAAAATTCACACTGTTGGACACAGAATATGGCGAGAAATACTGAAAAACGTGGAAAATTAAAAATACACGCTGTAGGACCCAGAATATGGCTAGAAACCCTGAAGAAAGTAGAAAATTACAAACTCACACTGAAGGACCCCTAATATGGCGAGAAATCCTGAAAAAGGTGGAAAATGAGAAAATCACTCTGTAGAACCCAGAATTGGGAAAAAACCTGAAAAATGTCGTAATTGAGAAAAATCACACTGTTGGACCCAGAATATGACGAAAAACCCTGAAAACATGGAAAATTTAAAATGCACGAAAATGCCTAGAAACCCTGAATAATGTGAAAATTAACGATTCACACTGTCGGACAAAGAATATGGCGAGAAACCATGAAAAA